>NW_008580177.1:463352-465713 GCF_000520115.1 Aphanomyces invadans | reverse complement strand
GGGGTATGTGTGTACGTCTCTTATTGTACCCGCATCGAAGGACGTTGAACGACTTTTCAGTCTGAGCAAGCTGCAGTACTCTCCGCATCGGTAGTCCTTGCGTCCTGGATCAAATAGATATTATTGGGATCAAGCACTTATGGCATCGGTTGTCCGTGACACTTCAGACGAAAACGATGACGATGTTGACGAAGATATTGACGACATCGGATTTGACTTGGATTAACAGTGACATAGATTATCAAACCAATGTGGATAGAAGTTCTCTGCCAATGTATTAGACGAATTCTGCTAAGTAGAATTCCTTGTGAGAAATCACTGTGAGGCCACTTATCCGACACATCCGTATAAAGCGATTCGAGAATTTCACTGTCCGAACAGCTCATAGTGAAAACTTTTTCCTTGTGACCTCTTCCGTCCGATTCCTTCCCATGAACGAGAACGCCAAGCGCAAAGCAGCATTCCGGTTCAAATCAGCTTCAGATATCGATCTCTTAAAAGAGGTAATGCACATTCAGCCATATGACGCTCCTTATGGAGCGGTGAAGTCGCGATGGGACGAGGTTGCCGTGAGAATGTGCATGACGTACGGAGATGGACTGACAAGCGCTTCGTGCCGCAAGCGTTTCGACGATCTACTGATGCGTTCAAGCGCAACACCATCAGCTCTTTGCGAGCATCGGGAACCGAAGAAGAGTACAGCGAGCGTGAGCAGTTCCTGCAAGACATTGTTGACTTGGTAAGAGCTTTAAAGGACAATGATGCTGACATGCTGACTCATACACAGATAGATCAATCGCACTCTCGAAAGCGCATGCTAAAGGAAGAGAAGCTTGCCAAGGTCGAAAAGCGTGAGAGTGACGGTGAGAGGCTGAGGGATGCTGCGATGCGAGCGCACGCCGAGAAGAAAAAGTCGCTTGATGTTCCAAGCGACAGTGATGCAGAGTCGGAGGACACCAAGGAGAGAAAACCGCGAAAGATTCAGAAGGTAACAAGAACAGGAAGTGCTTTAGACAGCTTTGCATTGCACTTTGAGCGTGCAAATGAAATCAAGACGTCGGAAATCCAAAGTGCCTTACAAGCAAACGCATTGGCCCAACGACGCCTAGAGCTGGAAGAAGCAAGATTTGCCCTGGACAAGGCCGAAAGGGAAGCTCGACTTGAACTGGACAAGCGAGACAGAGAGAACCAATGGAAACTTATTCAAGAAACACTGGAAGTGTTGCGCTCATTTGTGCCAAAGCAATAATGAAAACAGAATTGCATGATTAATGATTCGACTGGGAGTACAAATAATCTTCCAGGCTTGGAGGTTGGACGCCAAAAAACGTTGAGATTTGGTTTCGCCTTTTACGCATGTATGAATATTTGTCAGTAGAACAGCTACTGCACAATGCATTCCAACAGGCTGTGAACCAAGGTTTTGGCCTCCATGGTAATCAATAAATGTCCAAAGCTTCGCAACAAGTCCAAATCCCCACTCGACGCTCACCCTAACAGAGCTCATGGCACTGTTGAACAATTTTTGCGATGAGGTCAATCGCGATCCTTTGAACCCACTCAGGATCACATTGTTGACTCCATAGACCGGGTCGCCGTAAACGACATAGGGCGTCCCATCGGACACTAAGCGATCGTGCAAATACGGAACAATGTTGCTGCGGTCCAAAACATACGCATCATGTCGTGACCCCGGTTCTAGGCCATACAAGTGCACAAATATGCCATCCGGCGACGTGATCGCTTGAAACTTCAAAGCATGTTTTCTCTAACGTAGCGTTAGCGAATTCAGCAACATCATCACGAACCTTGTGCCCGTTGTACGCTACTGATTGTAGCCCATTTCCTGGACGACAAATTCCACGCACTGTACCGTCAATGAAACCAATTCAGGTGTCCAATGGGGCTCCCCTCTCGTGGATTGCAGAAGCGCATTGGCGCATCCAGTTGCCATTAAGACACCTATCGTCCCATCTGAGCAGAGTGTGAAATCGAGAGTACAAAAATGCCATGGCTTCATGTGCAATTGCGCAAATCGCCTCGCGACTTCTTCCAAACAGGAGCACCATCGACCCAAGACGGTGCGGCCATGCAAATCGGTTTAGAAGTATGCAAAGGGCTTCCTCGGCAGTGACGTAGTATCGGTATTTGTTGGGCAGCGGGCTTGGAATGCCAAGTTGGCGAACAATCAGTTTGATTTCATCGCGTTTAACAGTACACGACGGCACCGAGGGGACAAAAGAGCTTTTCTTTTGAGCCACATGACCATTTTACCTGAAATTTTGTGAGAGAACCGGGCTCATTGTGATAGAAGCAAAGCCCATTGGACGTCATACGTGAAAATCAATACTCTGTCAGAAA
>NW_008580177.1:451656-453385 GCF_000520115.1 Aphanomyces invadans | reverse complement strand
CTTTTCATTGGGAACTTTCGACGAAGACTTTTCTGGAAAACTTCACAAGGATTTTCACGTTTGCAGAATTTGTCTATTGTTCTAATTGCAATAATATTCAATAAAATGCTAAATTTGATTGTTCAGCTGGCTCAAACCAATACTATTACAATATGCAATACAATATTGATACAGTGAACGACGGAAATCCTTCCCCCGTGGTACTCGACCATACTTCTGGAATATTAGTATAATCGACGTCCAAAATAATCCTCTGGAATTAAAAATATTATTGACCAATCGATGACAATAGTATCTGCGTCCAAGCACATGGTGATACAACTTGATCTTGCTGTCGTCAAACAAATCACTATACAATTTGTTACTGATACTTAGAATGCTATTATCCTAAAGTGTTATGGTATTATCCTGAAATGACCATCTGAGGTGCACAAGATGTCAAAGTAAGTTTGCCTTTTGACTGAGCGATTATGGTGATAGCTGTCATTCGCGGTGACCCCTCTTTAACTATTACGATATACCGTAGTTGATTTGTTGAATGGGAACTAAAAAAACCTCCATAAAATTATGTCTGTAGTCTACTCCAGAGTATATATATTTACAAGTACCTTAGTATGTTGAAATACCTTTGACATTTAACTCTATTGAATTTAAGAGAGTATTTTTATTACTTTGGGCGGGATTTCTGCACACGCCATGGCGCGCATTGGGGATAGCAAGGCAAGAGGACGCCCATCGATTAAGAACACTAAACGCGTTGCCATAACTTACAAGAAATCGCTATACACAGTCGTACACAAGTTTTGCGCCATCAACGTTGCCCGAGATCACTCACCGAACTATGCCATTGACATGTACTTTCCGGAGCCACCGGTACAACACGCAAAACAGCATGGAAACGAATTTACCGCTGGGAGCAAAATCGAAAGGAAATTGAAGAGGCGGCCAGCAAAACGACTCTACAAAACAAGAGATTGTTAAGACCCCGGGGAACGTCTTCGACATTGGATTACGCTACGGAAGAAGGATTAGTCGCCTGGATCAACGAATTGCGCAGTGCAGGCATTCCAGTCAGCAACGTGCTCCTACAGCAAAGAGCCCTTGAAATCGCGGCAAACATTGGGCTCACACCGGTACAATTTCGTGCGAACGCGCCATGGGTGAAAGGATTCTTGAGGCGTTGGAGGCCGTCGATGCGTTCCAAAAGCAGGTCTGGTCAAGCAAACCACGAACAAGGACAAGCAGCCCTTGATGCATTTGCTTCGCGAATTCGACATGTTGTTCGCGAGCACGAAATCGAAATGACCTACAATGCCTATCAGACTGGTATCAACTATGAATGCATTCCCAATAGATGATCCAAGCAAAAGGAACAAAGACGGTCTGAGTAAAGGGATCTGGACATGAAAAAGACCGCCTAACAGCAATGTTGTTAGCCGATTCCAATGGCATCAAGTACCCGATCTTTATGGTCCTGAAGACAACAGCCTCGAAGATCAAGGAAGTTGTTCGGGACAACCTTGAGAACCGGAACGGATTCGGTAAACATGTCTGGGAGGACATCAAAGAGCTCCATGAGCGTCATCCGTCCCGAATCTACGGCAACCCTACGGCTTGGTGGAACAGTTCAATTACATTGCAATTCTTGACGTACCATTTTGGACACCGGCGAGGAACCACGTGCAAGCCGGTTCTACTTCTTTGGGATGACTTTAGTGCACACTTCACC
>NW_008580177.1:436509-437441 GCF_000520115.1 Aphanomyces invadans | reverse complement strand
TGAAGAGTTTTTTTGTTCGTCCAGCTTGTTTCCTATGAATCCTGACACAATCCATTTCGAAACTGGGTATGCAGGGTCGCCGTAAATGAAATAGCCATTGAAAATGTCAGCGTGTGCCTCAAAGTATTCTTGAAGTTGACTGACCCGAAGAAGTGTAACATCATGGCGACTTCCCTCTAAGGGACCAAAGAAGTGGATACAGAGGCCGTCTGGGGTTGTGAGGCCCTGAAAGCTCAAACAATGCATTCGTTTGTGCCCAGAGTAGATCCTTTTTTGCAAGTTGAGTCCGCCAGCTCCATTGGCCTTGGCACTGATTCGACAGGTTTCAATTTTCGTGCCATCGGGAAAGGCCCACACGTTCGATAATGGTGAACCTTTCTCAAAAATTGCTTTAGCATATGCCGAAATACGCGAGCGCACGATTCGCTTGTTGCAGTAAATATGGTCTTTCCAATTGTTGTACACCAAGTTGATCATGTGATTGAAAATGCGACAGATTTGCTCCCGGGAGCGACCAAACGTAGCCAACAAATCGTAGTACGTGATGGGATAACGCAAGCGCTTCAGCATAATGGCCAGAGCCTCGACGCCAATGACGCGGTCACGGCACGAGGTAATGACGGCATTGGGGACACCAAGCAGTGAAGTCAATTGCAAAACACCAGCGACGTTAAAACGAAACGAAAGAATTGAGTCAGCGTCACGCATGTTGATGTCGAAACGTATAGCAGGAATGAGTGGTCGCTCGGCAGGTAACCCAAGTGCGTACTCAAGGAGCATCGAGGTGATGTGCGGTTTGAGCTTCTTCCTCTTTGCCCACTTGAAAATTTGCAACGCAAATGCAATGTCCTCTGAGTTCATCGTCAAATGCAATGTGTGCAAGCAGGATGGTTCGTTATAAATATAGATATGGCTCTGGCATCCATTTTCGA
>NW_008580177.1:404389-436409 GCF_000520115.1 Aphanomyces invadans | reverse complement strand
GTGGAGGAGCACAAAAGGTTCGATGCAGAGTCTGCACGACTGCCTGGCGTGGATGAGGAAGAGCGTGAAAAGCACATCCTCTTGGACGACATTATCAATCTCTTGGATGATTTGAAAGTTTGCCAGCAATTCGTTCCGAGGGACAAGGAGAAAATGACAAGATCGAACAAGGTGGTTCAATTGTGCGCAAGATGGCCATGAAAACCATGAAAAGACGATGCGATGCGGATAATGAGGAGTCGATCAAGCGACCTGCTGTTGAAAATCGGCGCAACACGATGCTGTTGCAATTGCTGGTGACAGTGAGCGCGAGTTTGTGACCCGGGAGAAAGAATTGGACTTTCAGCGCCATAGGCTTAATTGTGAGTTGAATCAACGTGAGTTGGACCGCGACGAGAGAAAGCCAAGCAAGCGTGAACATCAAATTGTCTTGGCCAAAATGTTTTCATTCGTCCGAAGTTCCACTCAACACCTTGTCGTACTCGACTCATGGATGCGTTGAAGAGTTCTTTTTGCTCGTCCAGCTTGTTTCCTATGAATCCTGACACAATCCATTTCGAAACTGGGTATGCAGGGTCGCCGTAAATGAAACAGCAATTGAAAATGTCATCGTATGCCTCAAAGTATTCTTGAAGTCGACTGACCCGAAGAAGTGTAACATCATGGCGACTTCCCTCTAAGGAACCAAAGAAGGGAATACAGAGGCCGTCTGGGGTTGTGTGGCCCTGAAAGTTCAAACAATGCATTCGTTTGTGCCCAGAGTAGATCCTTTTTTGCAAATTGAGTCCGCCAGCTCCATTGGCCTTGGCACTGATTCGACAGGTTTCAATTTCGTGCCATCGGGAAAGGCCCACACGTTCGATAATGGTGAACCTTTCTCAAAAATTGCTTTAGCATATGCCAAAATGCGCTAGCGCACGATTCGCTTGTTGCAGTAAATATGGTCTTTCCAATTGTTGTACACCAACTGATCATGTGATTGAAAATGCGACAGATTTGCTCCCTGGAGCGACCAAACGTAGCCAACAAATCGTTGTACGTAATGGGATAATGCAAGCGTTTCAGCATAATGGCCAGAGCCTCGACGCCAATGACGCGGTCACGGCACGAGTTAATGACGGCATTGGGGACACCAAGCAGTGAAGTCAATTGCAAAACACCAGCGACTTTAAAACGAAACGAAAGAATTGCGTCAGCGTCACGCATGTTGATGTCGAAACGTATAGCAGGAATGAGTGGTCGCTCGGCAGGTAACCCAAGTGCGTACTCAAGGAGCATCGTGGTGATGTGCGGTTTGAGCTTCTTCCTCTCTGCCCACTTGAAAATTTGCAACGCAAATGCAATGTCCTCTGAGTTCATCGTCAAATGCAATGTGTGCAAGCAGGATGGTTCGTTATAAATATAGATATGGCTCTGGCATCCATTTTCGAAATGGTGGAATCGTCAATGCCGTTGCCGTTGCCAGACGGCCATTTTGCGGCATGGCAATGGCAACGACACGTTTGCGAAATCTCCCTAATGTGATTTCGACGTTTTAAATTCTTCGAACGTCGATGTACAGTGTACATCTGGAATCTATTTCATTCAAAGTGGTTTAATCTGCAATCAATGTGGCCACCTATAAATTGTAATTCGATCAAAACATGAATTGATAAAAGGTTGCTTTTGGCGGGCGCCCCAAACTCACGCGACACAAACTTGTACTGCCATCGGAAGGAACTTACGAAATCGAGGTCCCCACGGCTACCGTGGACCTAGTTGGGAGACCGGGAAGAAGGGGGTGCTCTTGCCCCCCCCAGAACGTCGTCAAGAAGGCACTCGCCTCCGGAGTCGACTGCCGTTTCTTCGTTTGTGTGCATAAGCCAAGATGTCGACGTTTTGTGGGGGGTAATGAAACATCGACCGGGGTAATCCAGACTTGAACGGTCGAGAACAGTACCGCGATGACGACCTCCACGTTTGAGTCAGATGGGTATAGGTTCGAGCGATACTGAAAGGACGAGGTTGCCCACAGCTCCAAGGCCATATTGCCCCGCCGCCCCGTACTCCTCACGAGGACTTTCAAGGCGTCGCTCGCAATATTCATCGTCGATTGCCGTGTTGGGGCAGGTGGCTATTTGCAACAACTCGTCGCTACGCTTTTATCAAGGATTGACGGGAAGCGTACGATTCGGTCGTGTTGCGCGTGATCGTAAACGATTGCCTGGAATCGTTGCGACGGAGATGGCCGGACCGAGCTCGATACCGATGCTCCGCATTTGCGATGTCGACTGTGCCGCCGCATGTTGAGCGCGACCGGGAAGATTTTGGATAGACAAACGTGCCAGCATGTGGTTGTGGTTGTCCAGGGTGAGCCGCCCCTGTTCGACTCCATGCACGATCGGCGAAAAATTGTCGGCCATGAGGAATGAGTCGGCTACCTCCGGCGCCACGTCGCTCCCATTCTTCCCCATCGCGTACAAGGGACAGGAGAACGACACTATGCAGTGCGGTCCGCCCACCTGACGAAGGACATGCTCATGTCGCCGGCGCTCTTGGGCGTACTTGGTCTGTGCGAACGCTGGAAACGAAGGCCTGCATCTTCACGTCCAGCGCGGTCACTTGGGCAAGAGGGATTTCGCTGAGCGAGATCTACACGACGGGCGACGACTACTGGAAGACTGGCGCGGTGCCGTTCTGGTACTCGACGGGTTGCATCGATGCGACACAGCAACCGCAACGCGTTCTGGCACTTGAAGGATGGCATCGATGCGACACAGCAACCCATATCCTTCACCAAGGTGCGTCGTCGTGGTTCATTGCACTCGCGATCGGGCAGATCTACCACGTGTGGATGTGCGCGACCTGCCGCGTATCCTTGTTCGTCCATGGATTCATCAGCAGTCCGCGCCATGATCTATGGAACGACCGTCGACGTTCGTGTAGTCATCATTTTCGTTACGTTCCGTCAGACTAGCACATCATGGGCGCCGCGAACGTGGTCAAAGAGCCGTGGCTAATGGCTCTTGCCGTCGGGTCCATCACGTCGTTGTGCGTTGAGGGGCGCAAAGTTCCGCGGCCGCATGACACGCAGACCAGCAAAATCGTCGATTGCACGTCGTGGTAGCGAACTTCTACCGCCATTTCTTTCGTCCGGACTCCATCCACCATGTCTCTCTCAATGGAGGGGGGAGGGCATTCATGGCTCCAGGAGTGCTACGCCGTCTGTACTGTGTGTGGCCGCTCTCCTTCTCTGGTCGTGTGTTCGATTTGGATTTTTTGAACGCTCAGTTTGTTTCGATTTCTCGATTGGCAAGAAAATTATCTGAGTGGGCAATAGATATAATTTGGACCAATCACATAAATCGTTGGAGCATCAATGAAAAAGGCCCAATAAAATGTCGCAGGCACCTGACCGAACCAGCACCTTTTGTTGTTAGGTTAGAGAAAGGAGATTCAAGTTGGACAAGGTATTCAACACAGGGGCCGCGTTGCTGCCTTGGTCAAGAAAACGAGTGCGGCGTTGTGCACATCGCCATTCCAAGGTTGATGATGCATCTTGCTAGGGATGAATCTGTCCGTTCCTGGCGGACGATCACCCCGTTCCAGGCACGACCAACCTATCCTTGGAATTCAGGGAAACTCCTAATATCTCATCTTTTACACTGGGAAAATTTCCCAATTTTAGAGAGGAGAAGGGGTCCAAAAAGCCCACTTGGCCTTATTATTGGTGCAATTGCCCATTGGATTCACGTTGAACACCTATGCCCCCAGCACATCACCCAAGTGGAGCGCCAGTGTCAAAAACTCCCTTTTCCTCACACAGCAACTTGCCGCGACATGCTCATGGAGAAAGTGGAAACGGCGGAGCTCGTGCTCACGATCCTCTTTGGCCTCGTCACCGTCTCGTACGGGTACAACGTGATCCAGTTCGTGATGGTGGTGTTCTCGATCATGGGTTTCCTCGCGGTGGCCAGGTCGTACGGAGTCGAGCGCATGGCAACGTTCTACATTGCGCTGCTGTACTTTGTCGCGTTCTTCATTGTCCTCCCATACGTGCCGCTGCGGTACCACGAAATGGTGTACCTCATCGCCAAGTTTGCTCTCCATATCGGCGCGCTGGCGTGGACGATTCAGATCGTCTTCAACTTCATGCCCGAGTTTTACGTGGCGTCGATGCTGATCTCCGTCATTATTTCCGTGTGGATATGGGGATTCCAACGTCACACTTCCCGCGTGTGTTTGATCTTCTCGACGTCTCTCCTGGGGTCTCTTGTCCTTGCCGATGCTATTCGAGACTGGTCCCGTCAAGACAACATTGCTGTCGTCGCCAGCGATGGAATGCACGTCGGCATCATCGTGTTCTTCACGCTCGTGGGACTATATTTCCAAACAAAAGGCTCTGTAGAACCCGTCGAACGTCATGGGACCTTCGAGGTCGCCGAGCGTCCGTCCGTCGCCGCGACCGAATTGTCAGAGACCGACTTTCCATCCACGCCACACACGCCAACAAGTGATTTTGTCACGGTTCCGTACGTCGAAGTCATCGTGCATCGTGATGCACAGGCACGTACTCCTTTCATGTTTGTGTCCTCCATCGCCGACGAAGCAGAAGTTGCCGTGGAAGTGCCGCCCACAAAACCCGCGGCTCCGTCAACTTCCTCGACCGTCCTGTAGCCCCTTCTCGCAATATTTATTTCATCCCATGTTGAAGTTCAACATGCTCTCCGCGCCCCCAGCAAATATATATTTTTTTCATATCTGGCCGATTTTTTGTGTTTCTGCAATTCGCAAATTTACACTTGTACGGATACATCACTTTATCCGGATTATTTCGTTCGTTCTCTCCGGCAGGGAGACGAGAGAGGAGGCAAAGCAGCATGGTGAGTGTACCCTCCATGAGTCGGCGTGGATGGATGATGTAGTGAATATGGCATAGGAAGCAGTATTGAACTTACCTCACCAGGTGGGTACGATTGTCCTGGACACAACTGGCAAAGTTGTGAGCTCGTCTGGCGAACTCGCCGGCGACGACAGCATCCCGATGGTGGTGCAAAATTTACTCTTGGATTGTGGTGACCTGCGGTTTCTCAAAGGACGCCGACGTAACGACGATGAAGACAATGTCAACGACGACGAAGCACTCGAGCGATTGACGATCTCGTTCCCTGGCTACCAATTCATCGTGGCGTTTGACACCGAGCACACGTATGTTGTCAAGCAATCCGTGGACTCTGACGCCGACAGCGACTCGGGCCGACCCGGGCGTCCATAGAAGCGAACTTTATGAACGACATGAATGCACATCGGCGAAATCTATCCCCTCTTTCAACACCCGTCCCATGGTGTTCCCGACGCATTCGGAGACACGTGAAACAGAAGCGATCCCTACAGCGCCAGTTTGTTTTTGAGCAACGCCTTGTACCGCTCGTCGCGTTCGCTCAGTTGTTCTTTGCGCTGCTTCATGCGATACTCGATCTTTTCTTGCTTACGCCGCTTCTCGGCGTTTTGAGCCGCGAGCATGTCCATCTTGCGGTGCGAGTTTGTCTTCTCCAGGTCGAGAAGCGCCTTCAACCGTTTCTCTTCCTCAATTATCACGCGCTTCTCGCGGCGCAGCGCTTCCAGATCAGACGTTTCCTGGAGCGCTTTCAATATGATGTCGTTCTTGACTTGCCTCGTCTTGCGCTCGAGTTCTCGGAGGCGGCGTGCTTCTTCCGTGGCGCGCACGCGGTTTTCCTACACGAGGCCATGTAGTCTAGACTGTAGCTGCGACGGGGTAGCTGGGCGAGCAGCGACGCGCCATATCGCAGCACAGACGGCAGGACGTTTGCAGTAGGAGGCGAGCACAGAATTGCATCGATTTCGGTACCTCGTCCAGGCGTTCGTTGTCGGCGACCAGGTTGACTTTAAATGGGGACTTTGTTGTCTTGGACTGCCACTTTTGAATATGGAGCTGGCGGCGCCGTTCCTTTTGAAGCCGCTTGGTCCTTTCGTCGTGGAGCATCTCGGCCTTGACCTGGTGGCGCTCGACGTACTTTTTCGAAAAGATCTCGGCCGATTCACTCCGAGACATGCGCTGCGAGTCTCCCGACACATGCAGCGGCGTCAACGACCTACACATGCGCACGGCAGACAACGTCAGGCACAGCCACAAGACAGCGACTGCACAACGGGATTCGCAGAGCAACTTCTACAAAAGAACATTTTCACATTGAACGTCGGCCCAACATAACCCGCATGGGCTGTGGAACCGATGCACGTGCAGCTCAAAACATCACATCTACTGGCACAATCGGCGCAGCGACCTCTCCATCCATGTAGTTGTGCATCGTCGGGACAAAATTCTTGGCGCATGATGCACGCAGGGCTGCTCGAGTGGCATCGGCCACATATACAAAGCCACATTACCGCTCCAATTCGTCGACGTCGAGGTCGTCTGGTTCGCCATCGTTCGAGTCGTGGCCGCTGTCATCTCCTTCGTCGTCTTTGGCCAGCACTTCCCTCGATTCAAATGCACGGAGGTTGTCGTCGTCGTCACCGCATTCCATGGCGGCCCCCTCGTTGCTGCCGATATCTTGGTTGTCTGTGGACACATCGTCACCGCCATCGCATGACGGCGACATGTACTTACCGGGATCGTGGTCCATGTCGGCGATGCGCACACGGGAATACAGCACTGTCGCGGTACAATATTGCAACGGCTCTGACGGTTTCTATGAAACGTTTTCAAAACGACGAGCGGTTACAGCGCCGCCGCCGCCGCGGCCACAACTCGATCGCACGTCGAATTCGCGAGCAACGTCGTTCCTCGGCGAAAATGGGTACGTGCGTGCAGCGCGCCTCAGTGGTTGCGGCACTGGGCAGCTGGGATGCCCATTTGACGGGCCGCGGCTCCAGTGGCTAGCGCGTGGCCTGGGGCATTTGTTTCGTCCGCTTGACAGGGAGTTGGCAGATGCGAGTCGTGTGTTTGAAGCGCCTCTTCCTTGCACTACCAGCTTGATTTGTCGCCGCGTGGTGGAATACCAGATGACGAGACGATTTGAATGGTATGGCCGAGTCCTGTTGTTTGGCGGCAATGCTCACCCGCCCCGTTTCATGTCATCGCCGAACGAATCGGGGCACTCGGCTACGTCCTTGCAGAAGTTGTTGCGGTGGACGTCAGCGTGAGTTCGATGGGGAGGTTGGGATTCGCTCACACGTCGAACATGTTCGTTGTCTCACGCAGCATCGTTCCGCACTTTGCATTTAAACTGCTACTACCACGGACGGCGACGTGCGACGATTATTCCGTGCGACTTTTGCCATACCAGCACCGTGCCGCAGAGGCCTCCCGTCGTGGTGGCCGTCCCATGTCGTTGGGCTAGGCACGCATACCAACGAAAACGACCCCATGAACGTGCGCATGGCGCGCAATTCGAGTGCTTATTTAGTCGTGCCAGTCATGTGGCTTAGCCCCATGTAATCTTGCGAACGCAATTGTTGCCCGTGTCGGCTACATACAGAGCAAACGATCCAGCAGTCGCCTTCCACTGCAGGGTCGGATCGATTGCCAGGCCTTGCGGCGCGTTCAGCTGGCCCAACGACGCATTCGTGGCGCTGTTGACAAGCCCCGGCGCCCGCACCTTGCCGGCAATCGTCGTGACGATCTTGGTTGCCATGTCGATCTTGCGAATGACGTGGTTCATTGTGTCGCTGATGTACAAGTCGCCGTAGTAGTCCATGGCGATGCCGAATGGACTGTTCCAGGTCGACGTGGTCGCGTCGCCGTCCGCGTGCCCGCTGTAAAAGCACTGGCCCGCGACGACTTCAGTCACGCCAGTGGACAGCGTCAAGCGGCGGATGCACGACGACGGGCCGTCCGCCATGTAGATGACGCCATTTCGATACACCATGTCGTTGGCAAGAAACGGGTCGGTGACGTTTGCGGCAACGATCTCGACGCCGGCCGTCGTCAGCGCCGACGTGTTCCATCCAAGCACTGCGCCGGGTTGTGTCGCTGCGGCGACATCCATCCCCGTGCTTGAAGGCATCGCAAGGACACTTGTCAGGTCCACATTCGACAGCGCCGTCGCCAACTGAGTGGCCGTCGCGTAGTTGGACGCAGCGCTGTAGTGGTTCACGCGGCCACGGGCCCCGACGTTCAGGACATACAGATTCCCTGCCGCGTCCGCGTCCAGCCGACGGCCACCGCCAGCACCGCCAAAGAACGCGGCGGCGGCCGTGGTCGCTATTGTCGGCAGCGCCCACACCAACGAGTCGTTGATGCCGAGGAATGTTCGCGATGGCGCGTGATACCCAATATCCCACACGCGAGATTGCAACACGGTCGAGATCGAAAATTCGGGCGGCCCGGACGGCGTGGGGGACGTTGTCATGGGCGTGCGGGTCGTGGTGGTGGCGGGGACCGAGTTGGGCGCTGGCGTTGGGGTCGCCATGCCTTCGCCAAACCCGGTCGTGGTTCCGCCATTCGAGGCCGGGGCGGGAGTCGGCGCCGGGGTCTTGTTGATCACGTTGCTCACGACGGACGGGACAATCGTGATGACGAGAAATGCGCCAAGCAGCGGCACAAACACAATCGGCGGAATCCTGCGCTTCTTCTCTTCTTTCTCGGGCGTTTTGTCGCTGTCCGATGGTTTGTCGTTGGACGCGCCAGAAGCGGCCGTGGATGCCATCGGGGCACGCGTTGGAGGCACGTGGTCGTTCGGGATGCAATCCAGGGCGTCGAGAACTTCCTTGGCAGGCGTCATCGAACACTGCCATGTGTGCCCATGTGGCCGAAAATAGGTCGCACACCGCCATCTTGATCGGGCACAGCGCGTTGCTATCTTTGGAACGTTGTCTCGGCCCGGCATGACGCTTGCGTCGGAGTCGGCGCCATGACGCTGTGGCATATTCCGTCCCGCGTGCCGTGATCATTCGCTGACCCTACCGACTGCTTTCTCTGTGCCGTCGGCATCCCGTCGAGAGATGCCCCATTGACACGCAGACATGGTGCCAATCGCGCCACCGTGCGCCGTTGCTCTACGAGTTGACGAGTCCTCCATGCTTTTCATCATCCACCAACGTTATTCCAACCCGCAGGCGTTCAAATGCCCCATCGCGGGATGGTTGGTTATCGGTTCTATCCAAACACAATCGAGCTGTCGCCTGCGCCATGCTGCAGTTTTTTGCCAGGTTTCGGCGCCTTGGTCACGTTCTCGACGTAGCCCGACGTCGCGATGGTCGCCGCATCCGTGCCCTGCGCCTTGAGCGCAGCAGCGATCGCTTCCTTGGTGTGGATGCCAATGTCGTTCTTGACTTCTTCCACACGCTGCGTGCCATCGTCAAGCGTGACGAGAACGCGGCGGCACGTCGAGTTGGCGGACCAGCCTTCGCCGCCCGAAATGTGCCACGCGTTGCGAATCATGAGCTCAAAGTAGTCATCGTTGTCGATGCTCGCGCTCAAGTTTGCATAGTACCGGAGAAACTCGGACGGGTGGACCTTTCCGTCCTTCTCGCCGCCGTCAAATGTGTCGAGAAACTCGCGAAACACGTCGTGCTTGGTGCGCTTGCCGCTGATCACGTCCGGGTGTTTGTCCGCATTGTACTTGGCAATGATGTCGTCGAGCTCGAGGATCCCGTTGCCGTCCGCATCCACGACCGCGAACGCGAGGAGGACGAGCTGCTGGCGCCGGTCGTTTAATTCACCGCGGATGCCCACAAGGAATTCATCGTAGCTGATCTGGCCGCTGCGGTCGTCGTCAAAGAATGCAAACAGGTCCGCGACTTCGGCCTTGGACAGGTTCAACGCATGCTCCCGAATGGCCTTTGTGAATTCGCCCAGGTCGAGCGTGCGACTGTTGTCGTCGTCCATGATGCGGAACTTGCGCCCGAGACCGACGATGCCGCTACACAGCGCGCGACGTAAGCCACACGTCGAGCCATGCCACAAATACACGCCACCGACGACGCACGGCTTGGCCGCTTGCGCTGGCACCCCACGATGCCGCCAATTTTGTCGGCACAACGAACTTCCATGGAAGCATTTCAACACAACCCGACGACGTAGTCACCCCAGCATTTCAGCCAAGCCAATGCATCCAAGATGAACAAGCTAGTTGCAAAGAAGAAGGAAGGACGTACCGAGCTCCATGTTCGTACAACGACGCTCGTAGTGCTGCCAGTGTGTCTTGCACCGATCGTGGCGCAGACTTGATAGCATCGGGGAAAACGTTGTTGTCGGCATGGACATCTGCGGCAGTTGCGTGGTGGGCGGACGCGCGCGGAGCGGCCAACGAGGAAGACACCGACGCAGTGGACGTTGGACGATGGATGAACCCGCCGAGTTGGACGAGGTCTTCAATCGTCGCGGCGAATTCGGCGCCGTACCCGCCCTTTGCCTTTACCGACGCTACGCGCGGTTCGCCGACAAAGATGGCGCGGACAATTGGTTTGACGGCGGCAATGCTGATTTGAATGAGCGCGGACAGGATGCTGGTGGAATAGACGGAAAACAACGCGTCCGACGTGTTGAGAAGCCCAAACACGACGACGCCGTCAAACCCGCCATGGACCGCCAACTTGTTGGCCGCATACGGCAGATCTTCAAGGGATGGAACCGTGACCATTTCGTACGAAACGCTGGGTGCCAACGCATGCGTGAAGTTGACTGCAAAATCATCCACGACATGCTCATCGGTCTTGGTCTTGAGCACGGCGATGCGGGCCGTGGAATGGGCACGGCGGTTTGACGACGATTTTGCCACGGTGCCGGCCGGAGCCGCAGGGACAGAAGCGCCATTTGACGTGGCGGATGAGGCAGACGTCGGGGCTGGGGGCGGGAAGTGCGAAAACGGAGATGCGTCACTCGTGACGTTCGATCCGCTGTTGCCGCCTCGGCCTTTGGCCTTGGCTTTAGGTGCATCCGCTGTTGACGAGTCGTCGCCAAAACTCCAGCTCGTGCCACCGCCAGGGGGCGCATGCAGGCGGGTCGACGGCCGCTTCAGCTCTCCCATGTCGGCGCTTGTCAACGTGCTCATCGTGGTTCCGCGTCGTATCTTCTTGGAAAGTGACTTGGGGTGGCGCCTCCGCCTTTGAAAATGCATACTGTATACGTATTGTCCCAATATATAATTTCGTAAAGGTTTTTTCTCCCAATATCGGCAGGCTCTTGACAATTGTGTTGCCACTCGACCTGCTACATGCAAAGGTTGGCGTCCCCGGGCTGCGCAACAGCCCATGTACATCGAATCGTCAGTCGAGATGGGCATACTACCTCCATGAGTGCATGCTCCACCTGCATGCTTGTCGAAGCACCGTCGCTGAGGCTGTAGTTGCTATAGCTACGTTCGCAAACGCGCTACAGGGCCGTCGACGCGAGCACGAACGATGTTTTCCTTGTTCATACAAGGAATTCCCATCGTGGCATCGTTCTGGCTGTCCATGATATCGACTTCAGGTTGTATCCGCCAGGGGGAACCAACGCCGATGGCCCTGCAACGACGGCGCTTTGGACCTTGCAGCTTTAAGAACGCCACATCCTCATGATCTTGGCAGTGGTATGTGGGGTGCTGGCTGCTCGCGTTAAAGTCGTTGTGAGTCAAATCCCCGAGATTGAGCGGCGGGACGCGCTCGTTCATCGTAGCGTCGTCCTGTCGCATGTTCGTCCGATTTCCAAACATAAAATTTGGGAGGTCTTTTTCCTGCCATTGCAAAACTCCAACAACAGAGCAAACCCCAAGTGCCGCGCGCCGAGCACGCACAGGACAAGTCGAGCGCCATGATCATGCTGAAGAAGAAGAAGGAGCAAGCCGAAAGGGAAGCAGCGGCGGCGGCGGCGGCCGCTGCCCCAGCCCCACCTGCTACTGAGGACAGTGTGCCTGCATTAAACGATGATGCCAATACTCGTGCATCGGCCGCCGCACCTCCTGCGCCGGGGGGAATCAAGATCATGGGTCTTGGTCGTGGCACACGCAAGTCCAAGGAAAAGAAGCGCACCCCCGGCGAAATCCGCATTCAAAAAGGTACACGTGCGCCACACCTCGTTCGTGGGACGTGAATGGGGACGTAGACATTGCCGAACTCGACGGAGGGTCGGCTGCTGTCGTGAGTTTTCCCGACTCGAACGACCTGACAAACTTCCACGTTCGGATTACTGTCGACACGGGGTTGTGGACTGGAGCTGCCTACACCTTTACGTTCAAAATTCCATCGGTACGTCCGCCTTGAACGTGTGGCGTTCTTCACGGCGCCTTCCCTCCAGTTCTACCCACATGAGCCGCCCAAAGTGCGTTGCATGACCAAGATCTACCACCCCAATATCGATCTCGACGGCAACGTGTGTTTGAATATTCTTCGCGAAGACTGGAAACCCGTGCTCGACATCAATGCTGTCATCTACGGCCTCATCTACCTCTTCTACGAGCCCAACCCGGACGACCCGCTCAACCGCGAAGCGGCCGAGATGTTTCGAAGCGACCCCCGTCGATTCCAGGACGTCGTCGGTCGTAGTTTGCGTGGCCAGTACGTTCAAGGCATCCAGTTTGAACGCCTGGTCTAGTTGGGGACGCACCGACGCGATAGACGTAACCAAGTTGCCGTCGCGTTTTGGTTGCTGCACGTCGACCTCGCATGCCCACCGCGGCGTGCATCCTCCATCTAGACCGTGGCAATCCACGTCTACCGTCCCGTCTGGTGGACGACGAGTCGTCGCGATGGCATTGTGTTTTCGGTCACAACAAGCGCATGGCTCTCGGATCTGGCTCTGCCTTTGGCCATCTTCGTCGTTGACTGTTGGTGCGATATATCGACCTACGACGCCACGTTCCAGTGGTGCATGTGCCGTTTGTCCACTTTGTACGCGGCGCCATGGCATTGTGTGTGGTCTATCGATCGTGCCAAGGCCGCCGCCAAGCGCCGTGACATGGAAGTCGTGGATTCTCAAACGAGCGACGCTATCCTGCACGCACAAAACAAAATGCGGTTGTCTGTGAGCGAGCTGTGGCGCTTGGACGGGAGATGCTACGACGAGTTGGAGCACTGCAGGGTTGCCACGGGCAAGCACTGCGCAAAGAACGGCGCTTGCCGCACACATGTCCAGCCCAGGTCGGTGCCGCACACGGACGACGCGAGCCAGTCTTTGCCGCCGCACTGTTCGAAACCCACGCGAACGGGGCGGCACGTTCCATTGACGCAGGTCGATCCTTGCGTGCACGATGGACCGAGAGTGGCATGGCAGGCTCCCCAGAATCCCATGCATCGAGGTGCCTGTGGGGTCGGCTTGGACGGGGCGTCGTTGGGGGTCTCGACCTGCGTGTCGGGGGCCATCGAAGTTGGAGTGGGTTTCGGAGCGCATGATTTCGTGGGGGTTGGTGGCGACGGCTTCGGGGCGCACGATTTCTTTGGGGGAAGGGGGGGCGTTGTTTTGGGGGCACAGGACTTTTTAGGAGGAGGGGACGACATGGTCGTCTTTGGGGCGCACGACTTTTTCGCGGTTGGCTTGGGGCTGCACTTTTTCATGGTGGGTGCTCGAGTTGTCGGCGCCGGGGACGACATCGTCGCGGGGGAATCGGCGGTGGGGGGTCGATACAGCGGTGACGTTGGTTCAGTGGTCGACTCGATTGCGTGTTGGTGCACTACTCGTAGAGTGTTGGCACGTCGAGGACGCCCGGGGGGGGAGTTCAATTACCTGTACCCAACGCTGTCGATGGCCAGACGAGGAGGCACACGAGGCCGACGACACGCCAGCGACACCGCATCGTTCGTCCAATGCAAAAATGGGCCACGTCTCCCACCAGCGCGAGGAAAGGGCGTCATTTTGCACATCCCACCCGACACTGTCAAATCACACACGACGTCGGCATCTTGCAAAGATAGATGGGGTATTTTTAGGCCATCGCGACGTCGACGAGAATCATGCGCAAAGAACACACGTCGGCCAAAGACACTGGTATCGCGGATGCACGCAGCGCTCGGCAGCGCTTCCCCCCCTCTCTGCGTTCGGGGGCAGCGCGCGCCATGAGATCGCGCACGCTGCCACGTACCGCGCGAATTTACGGTTTCAGTTTCGACGTGTATTTCACGAGCATGCACTTTGTAATTTTGGATTGGCTGATGAATTTCTTGAAGAAGGATATGATTGGTGTATGGAAACACAAAAAATAGGTCATTGGTTCGAATGAAAATACCCCAAAATCATGTAGAAAATTCAATTCAACGGTATGGATTGGTTAAAATTCAGCTTGAAATTGGAATGGATTGGCTAAAATGGAAGAAAAACGACCAGGTTGCGCGACAACACAAGAGGCCGCGGATTTAATTGGTGACATCGTCGTGCCAAGATGATGCTCCTCCGGCGGCGTGGCGGCGTCTTGGCCACGATCCGATCCATGTCAACACGCTCGCTCTTGGATATCTATCAAGATGCCGTCGCATCCAAAGAGATTGTAGAAGATCCTGTGCAACTGCATGCTCTGCGTCATTTGCAAGCTCTGCAAGATCAACTGGTGGCGACACCACTTCCACCACCGCCTTCAGTCGTTGCTCCCGCAGACCGTTCTCCTTCTCTGTGGGATCGATTTCGAAGCACCGTAGCGCCGTCGAGCAGCGCGGCGTCGAATCCACAACGTGGCAACGTGCCGAAAGGAGTGTATTTGTATGGAGGCGTCGGTTGTGGCAAGGTACATCATGTTCATGCACACACTTGTGCCCATCCAGTACGTTCTCGGGAATTCAAATCGCAATGTCCCGCTAGACCTTTCTCATGGACATGTTCTTCGACAACTTACCGCTGCAAAGCAAGCGCCGAGTCCATTTCCACAAGTTCATGTTGGAAGTGCACGCGAACATGCACCAACTGCGCAAGGAGGGGCATGTCGGCGACCCGATTCCGCATCTCACGGCCGAGCTCATGCAAACATCGCGTGTGCTTTGCTTTGACGAGTTCCAAGTTACCGATGTCGCGGACGCGCTCATCTTGCGGCGCCTCTTCTCGGCCATGATCGACGCGGGGAGCATCGTCGTCGCCACGTCGAACCGACCTCCCACGGTACGCTGGCTGCTGTGCTCTACACCGACAAGTCCATGTCACGTTGGCGTCGTTGGTCTTGGCGGTGGTGCAGCACACTTGCTTGCACTGCCGTTCTTGTTTTGAAATTTCCCGCCTGGTCGGCTTTCTTCGCCCGTGCTGAGTGTTCACCGCACGTTTTTTCACCGGTGCTTGTTAGGACCTGTACAACAACGGCATCCAGCGCGATTTGTTCGTGCCCTTTATCGACCTTCTCCAAACATCCTGCATCGTGCACTCCCTCGAAGCATCGTCGACGGACTATCGCAAACTCAAGGGCCAGGCTCAACTCCACGAGATGTACCGGCATCCTCTCAACGACGCGAATCACCGACTGTTTTACGAGTCATTCAAGACACTGGCCAACGTAAGATGCGTCCCACGCCGTTGGTGGCGCTTTGACATCGTCCTCATGCGACGGCGGTGGCCTAGAACGAAACCATCCGCAGCATGAAGCTCCGCACCCAAGGACGTGTCGTCGATGTCCCCCACGCTGCACCCAAGCACAACGTGTGCTTGCTCTCGTTCACAGACGTGTGTGATAAACCGCTGGGGGCCGCGGATTACCTCGCGATTGCAGAGGTATGCCGTTGCAATTGCGTTCGTGTTCAACGTCATGGGTGCCAGGCCTTCCACACCGTGTTCCTCCAAGACATTCCTCGCATGCACGTCCAGTACGTCAACCAGACGCGCCGCTTTATCACGTTTGTCGACTGCATGTACGACAAAAAGGTGCAGCTGTACTGCCTCGCCGACGCGGCCCCGAACGATCTCGTCGTCCCGGACGAATCGACCAAGAACGTGATCGACGAAGCGTTTGCGTTTGATCGCACTGTGTCGCGGCTCCTGGAAGTACGGGCTTTGCGCCGCCCTTTCGTCGTTGACTCGATTCCCCTCCGTCGTGTCTATAGATGCAATCGGAGAGCTACGGCACGCTGAGCGCCGCGATGGACCTTCCGTCGACAACCCACCGCCTCGCTTTCCTACGCACGCTCCAGCCCAAGAAGCAGTTGAATTACCTCGATGTCAAGGTGCCGTGTGTGTGTGTGTGTGTGTGTGCTAGTCGTGGGACCGAGTTGGTTGAGATCGTCAATGTAGAGCCTCTGGGACATGTACAATCCAAATCGAGGGGCCGAGTTGGAGCGCCATGAGGTACTGCCGTCGCTGGAGAAGAAAGTGGGAATTCGTGACCACGGCGTGTAGGTGCAAGTGCTCGTGGAAGATATCTTGGAGCTGCAAGACGGTGCACGCGGCGTCAACCCGGCGAGACTCGAGCCTCTCTTCTCGGTGCAGGATTCGCTCGCGTTTGCTCGATTTCAACGCTTGCTCACACATACCGAGTCGGATGCCAGTTGGTGGCATCTTAGCCACGACTTGGATGCCCGCGTCGCCCAACTCGACGACAATGGCCAAGAAAAGGTGCCCCAGGAAGTCACAAACTGGGTCGTCTAGATCGCCCTCGATCCAGGGCCACTAGTAGAGTGAAGATCGCAGGCGCATGTGCCAGCGTCGACACGTGACAAAGGATAACATCCATCGGACCTTTGCTTCAATCTCCCGTCAGGTTGTTTAAAAGGACGCAGGGAATGTGGGCTGGACAACTGATTTGTGCTCGTCCCAGTGGTCTGTTTTCATGATGCCAACCCGCATGGACGCGATGTGACGATGTGGCCGGTTCGTACACCACCAGTGGCTACCCAAACGACCACGGAGTCGCAGTGACGAGGCGCGGCAATTGATCTCGGCACTGCGTATAACACAACGGCAACCAAAGGGCCATGTGAAAAGTTATAAAGTGCCATTCGTCCACCACGATCGCTTTGCTCGCAAGAAAAAGATATCCCCTCCCGCCTTTTCCGATGCAACGCCAAACATAAAGATCGGCACTGCCTCGGCAGCCATCACCCACTGGCCGTCGCCGGCGCGTGCCTATTGTAGAGGATGAGTCTACTTCGGCGCCACTCCAACACCGGCCAGCATGTTTGGGACAAGTCCCCGTCAGGCAAATGACACATTAAAACACGAGGGTGTTGCTATTCGCACCAACTTTAACTGTTCACCCCACGCAGAGGGGGTCAGTTGGTAAAATGGTGCGCCTCCTGCTCAACTTCCACGCTGTTCGGACCGACCGCCGCGGCGCATATCTCGGAATGGCGACTTCCCCACCACCTTGGCGACGGCACCTGTCGTGGTGGCCACCCAAATGTTATCACCAATCTTGACATTGTGATTGGTTCGTTTGTTTTACCTAAGCGCAATTGTTTTGACGTGGTGAGCTAAATGGGTAAATTCTGTTCACACTGTAAGCAAAATGCGTTACAATTTCCACGTTAAATGGACTTGGACTCACCAGTACAACTTTAACTGATACGTTTTAACCACATCGAGTGATGTCAAGATCGAAACGTCGCGAAAATTGCAAGACCTTCTGCAGCTCGCTGATGGCACATTGCCGGCATGCCAGCGCCACTGGAACGGTGCTGGGGACGGTAGAAGCATTAAGATGACGAGGTAGAACCCGTGTTGCTTCCAGCCCTCTCGTAACCCGTACGACCACTGCCTCTTCCACATGGACACCTCCGCGTGAATCCAGGCGCTTCCTTTCCCAGTCCAATCCATCGCAGGAAGCGGCTTGTCCGAAACATCATGCAACCCACTTTGCAAGCGCAATGTTGTGTACAAGACAGTCGTGATAACTCACAGAGGGCATGCCCGATGCAGGTGGCCACCATCGATCCATCGCCATCTCTCGTCAGAGTGGAATAGATTGATAAGAACAAAACGGTCGAAGCAACCTCGAACGGCGCCATACAGCTCCAGTGCTACGCATTACTTGCCCGTAATGCTGTTCTGGGTATTGTTGATAAAAGAGTTGATCCCGGTCGCGTTGGTAATCACCCCTACGTCGCCCACTCGTGACGATGACGACGTGTCGTCCGCACGTACCCGGATCCGGGGGTTTGACTTGGTCTGGCACGTAGAACGTGTTTTGGTCTGGATTGGCCTTGGAGTACACGATGATGCCGACGATGCCAGCAAACACGAGAAATGTAAAGAACAGAATGAGGCGGTCCGTTGCCATTCTCCGTGTGAACGTCCGCATGAGCTAGCCGAGGGTAAAGTTGTAAGGTATGAATCGTCGAAGTTGTGGAAAAGGGCAGCGCCTACCTTGTTGGCGCGGGCCACGCCGTCGTCCATGCGCATCACTTCCTCCGTGATCGCGTTGAGTTGGTTTCGCTGTTCCCGCAAGGTTTCGCCCGTCGCAAGTGCGACTTCTTTCGAGTTTTCAATCATTTTCTGCGTGTTCTTCAACGAGACCTCGGTTTTTCCTTGGAGTTCCTGCGCCTTGTTTAGCAGGTCTGTGTTGCCCGTGGGCACTTTGGACGCTTTCGCCTTGGCGTCGCCAAACAGCCCATTCCTGTCGGTTTCGGACTTTGCCCACTTCACTTCGCGCGTCAGTTCTTCGACACGCGCGGCATAGACGTCGTTTTTCTAGTGTGTTTTATCAACTCCACGGGCTAGACGTCCTTGATGAAGGTGCAGCTTTACCTCTCGATACGACTTGATCTCTTCGCGGTCTGTAACTTGTCGCAGTGCCAGCGAAAACCCTTTCTTCAGGTCGATGACCTCCTTGAGCTTCTTTTCCGCTTCGACAAGCACCTAGAAGCGCCAAATGATGCATGAGTTCATGTCGTTGTGTTGTTAACCTCGCGTTCGATCGTACCTCGGACTTGATGCCAGGGGGAGCCTTGGCGAGCTTGGCCATGATCTGGTTGAGCTTTGTCAGGGCATCCGACAGATCCCCGTCATAGTACGCGATCTCCGCCATCCAAGTGGTGTGTGTGCTTCGCGCGCCTCGCTTGGACGTGGAGCCGCGGAGTCGGTTCTCGTGGCGTTGGTGGATTTGACACTCGAAGCTAATTATACATGATGTGGGAGTTACAAAGATTTCGGCGAGCACCGTTTCGGGTCGTATCCGGACGACGAAGAATTCCGCATAAGCAGCGGAATTCCCAATTGACGACCAGTTTCCACCTGCATTTTGTGAGATGTGTTGGCCAATCCCGTGTCGAGGATTTGGACCAATCACCGTTGCGGGAGTTGTTGGTCGAAGATGGACCGAGCAAATACCGGAATTGACGTCGAAGGCCATGGAACGCGAACCGTGTCCGTGGCGTATCCTGGAAGACATGGGGAGTGCCTTTGGCATGGGTGCTGTCGGTGGCGGCATCTTTCACTCGATCAAGGGTGCCCGCAACTCGCCTCCCGGTGAACGTATTCGCGGTGCCGTGTTTGCTGTCAAGGCGCGCAGTCCCATGCTCGCAGGTCAATTTGCGATCTGGGGGTGTTTGTTTTCGTCGTACGATTGCTCGTTGGCGGCGGTGCGTCAGAAGGAAGATCCGTGGAACTCGATCTTGGCCGGAGCTGCCACGGGTGGGACCCTTGCCATGCGCTCGGGGCCGCGGGCCGCGCTCACCCAAGCTGTCATCGGTGGCACGTTGTTGGCTCTCATTGAAGGGCTGGGCATTCTGTTGGGCAAAATGGTTACCCCACCGCCGCAGGAATTCACGGACGAACATGGGATCGACACAAGCGAACAGCAGTTGGCGCCGCCCAGTTTCTAGCTGCTTCCGCCTTTTCCACACAGTAATAGATATAGACAAATTCACTCCCACCGACTATGTTTCGTCGTCACGCCCAGGCCTCACGTAAACTACGCTAGCTGCGCCTGATTGTTCCAGGATTCGCGCTGCGTCAAACTCGTGGAGTGTCCATGTTCGAAGTGATGCGTTCGTAGCATCGACGTCCGCAGTGTGCATGTCATGGCACACATGCTTGAATCCTGCAAACAGCTTGCACCAGCGTCCACAGCAAGCTATCATGAAGCCCCCAGTCGCGTCCAGGAAGTCCATGGGCCCGTTGGGCGATCCACAGTAGAAGCCCCATGTCACACTCCACCACACCCTACCACCATGACACGCGTTGCCTTTACTCGGGCAGACAAGCTGTTTTCGTCATGGAACAAGAACGAGGTCCAGCGGCCGGTCATGTCAGCGTCAATGCGAAACAACATTTCGATGTGATGGTCAAGAAATCGCGGCCACCATGGCCACCATCGTTCCCAGCTCTGTTCGCAACGCTGGAGGCGCTGGCACGCTACGCCGGTCCGTCCTCGTCGTCGCTGCTGTCGTCGCTGCTTTCGTCGCTGGGGCTGCTGTGGGTATCCGAGTCGTCGTGTGCGATGAACCGTTCGATTTGATACAACCGTTTGAGCTTGAGCTGGTGGCCGCGCTTGACAACTCCCAAACCCACGACATCTTCCGTCGTCAGCCCGATCTGGTGGATAAAGTGGAGATCGTCGAATCCTCCCTGTTCAAATGCATGGGCGTATTGGCCCAACCCAATGAACGAAAGCCACGCGCGGACTCCCGTGTCCGCCGCTACACGTCGCAGGAAACGACATGGAATGATGCATCGATGGTGGCGAAACAGTACGTGGAGTCGATGACGGCGTCGATGGACCAAGCAGCGCCACAATCTCGTGGAACCCTCTTGCGTAGGCGCATTCGATGGGGAGTGTACCCGCCTAGTCAAGTCGATCGGGAGGGGCACGTGGTCGAGCCAAGCCTCCACCGCCTTGGTGGTAGAGGACTGCACATACCTTGGACGGCAGTTGTGCGGCATTTCGCTCGAGCAAGAGTGCTACCATATCTTGGAGGCCCATCGTGGCAGCGATGTGGAGAGGGGTGAAGCCACGCTGCCAACCATAACCAGAGTGAGCAGAAAAGTCGAAAGGTCAGGACTCGCACACGGTGTCTGCGGCGTCGACGATGGCTCCGTTGTCGAGAAGCAGCTTCACCAGGTCCTTGTGTCCACCTTGAACAGCGATATGGAGGGATGTGTACTTTGTCTGTGTCTGTGCACCGGACAAACTCACGTTAGGTCAGGCATGTGAGTGCATGACGTACTTGACCAACTTGGTGGACAATGGTATTGTCTCTCTGGAGCAAGGCCGTCGCCATTGCCATGTCCCCAGCTGCAGAAGCGTACTGAAGAGGTGTCCATCGTAGAGTTCCTGTGGGGGACCCTGCATCCAGAAGCTCGTCGCCGTCCACGTGGAGCGGCAGATCCGTCCCCATCTCCGTGACGCTTCGGATCGTATTTCAAATTTTCGGACTCTCTTAAGTGCGCTGTTGTGTGCAAACCAAGCATGATCGAGGACATCGCAGCTAAACAGGTGTGCAGGGGAAGGCACCTATGGACGACGCACATGCGCTCCGGCAACTCATGTAGCGCTAGGAACCGGTGTGTGTCTTTCATTCGACGCCACAGACGTCAACTGGGACACTGTTAGATGCCATGGTCGAGTGGCTGAAGGCGTGCACCGGGACTGCTCGATGAAATCGTCAAATGGGGGTTGCTTGTTGATGCGAGCACGCTTCCCATGGGCGTTAGATCGGTACATTCACGTTATACAGTGTCGCAATGGTGCTCTTTAACTGCGCTTGCGATCCTGTTGACCTTTCTTCAGTTTTTCCATCACTTCATCGCGAGTCAATTCTTGCGCAGGGTAGTTGATGTAGTCCAGCTAGAAAGCATTCAGAAACCAAGACGCGACGATCGATACGTGCTTGCAATCCACCAGCTTACCCGCGTGACGATTTCCTTCACGATTTCAGGCTGCATGTACACGTACGTGGTCAGGATGGGCACTGCAGGATAAGAGTTATATTACATCCATCATGATGGTGTGCATATGCCCCGTACCTGTCACGTAGAGCGTGAACTTGAACAGTTCCAGGGACTTGTGCGGCGACATGGTGCGTGATGCTTGGCGAAGAATGGCACGGAAACACACCGTGAGCCGGATAAAATATTTTAACCGGACATCGCGAACTTCAACCACCAATCAGGTGGTGATACAGTTATCCGGATGATTGGAAAAAGCACTTCATGGCGGCGGCGGACGCGTGCGCGTGGTACAGGAATGTGCTGGGCTCGCCGCAGTTGGTGTGCGCCCCAATGGTGCGCCAGTCGGAGCTCGCCTTCCGTCTTCTCACACGTCGATTGGGATGTCAGTTGGCGTTCACCCCTATGCTTGTGGCGTCGGATATCGTGGCGGCTTCAGACGCCGCGCCTGGTCATTCGACAGGCGACATATCGCATCAATTTTTCGCCACCGCAACCGAAGATCGACCGCTCATTGTACAATTGGCGGGAAACGATCCCGTGCTTCTCGCCAAAGCTGTGACCCTTCTCCAGCACCGCTGCGAAGGCATCGATCTGAACCTTGGATGTCCTCAGCGCTGTGCACGCACAGGCCACTTTGGCGCGTACCTCTTGGACACTCCTGATCGCATCGAAGAGATTGTGCGAGCCATGGTCCGAGTGGCTTGTGTTCCCATTTCATGCAAAATTCGCATCCAAGAAGATATAGGAGCATCCGTTGCATTGGCCAAGAGGTAGGAATCACTGTCGAGAGTTGTTGGTGACAGCTCGAAAACGACGTCACTCCAACCCTGTGCAACTCTTATCTCCGTACTGTTTTGAAGACTAGAAGCGGCAGGTTGCTCGATGCTCACTGTTCACGGTCGCCTGCGCAGTCAACGGCATCACGAAGGGTCGTGCAATTGGGATGCGATCCGTCACATTCGGCAATCTGTGTCCATTCCAGTGCTAGCTAACGGAGGAATCGAGTCAAGGGACCATGCAATGGAGTGTCTCCAGTACACAGGATGCGCTGGCGTCATGGTCGCGTCGTCGCTGCTTCAAAACCCAGCGGCAATGTCGGCTTCGTCCGCCTCGATATACGAGACGGCGTTGCAATATTTGGCACTTGTCCGCGAATTCCCGCCGTTGCATGTCGACACACCGCGGGATCACGTCTTGGCCATGATGCGAACGAAGTGCCAAAACCAGTTTCCCGATCTCTGGGGGGTCATCCAACACGTGCACTCACCAGATCAGCTCGAAGCATGTGTCGTTCATGTCGCCAGTCGCTACGGTCACCACGTACACTCGACGCTATTCAACGACAAATCCCTTCCAACGTTCAAGGCAATCAAGTCGAACTGGACCACATCACAGCCAGACTGGGCCAACAATTGTGACACGAACTTCGATGTATGGAGCAATACAGACTACTAATCTACACCTACACTATCGTGTGATAAACAAAACCAGTGGGGAAGACAAACATACAAGAACTACTGCTGCAATTGCGGCGACTGCTTTCGACGGTGAAGATTGTCGAGCAAAAGTTTCGACAGCTGTGAGATTTGAACTCACGCGGGTGACCCCAATAGATTTCTAGTCTATCGCCTTAACCGCTCGGCCAAGCTGTCTCGATATCCACGTAATTATCAATAGATACAAAAATTTATGGCTGCTTCGAAAATATGGCTGCTTCGATTCGTGCGTGTTTGTTGCTGATCATTTTCACCTCATTTATCACTGAAAATTATTTAAGGACCTTCGATGTCAATCTGGGTCGTTTCCCAAATAAGTTTCTATCAGCTTTTTCAAACACATGAAGGAATCGTTCCGTAGGCCCGGCGACGATCGGACCCAGAGCTCTACGGAGCGGTAGTGTTGTCTCGACGGTCAACGATCGACGCCACTAACTCTGCACTGCTCACTGGTGTGGTCTCAAGGAAGTCCCGTCGATTGATGGGATGATTGCGATCCAGTGCTCGCGATCGCGGACGAAGCGCCTCCTCGTCAAGTGCACAATCATAACATGGTGCTGTGCAATGGAATACTGTCTTTGCCGCAGTCACTGCGATTGCAGTAGTCTCCACGACCGTTGGTGTATTGAAAACCAATCTGTGCCGAGATGCATTTGTTTTGGACGATTTCCTGTATTCTCTTGGGAAGAATGTTTGTCTTGGGTTGCGCCGCCCGGAAGAAGCAGGTGCGTGAAATCTGGGCCGACGATCGTAAAGCCATGGGCGAAAGACGCAAGAACATGGACAGGTCACATGGGTTTATAGCGCGGGCATTAGGTTCGAAGGCGTACCGATACGCGAAACATAAACCTGCGGTGTGTGTGGTCGAAGTAGTGCAAGAGTTGATGCGACATGCATGTGATGACGCCGTGTTCGTTGATGAATGTCGTGGGTGCACTGCTCCTGAGGGGTCACACGGCATGACCAAGCGCTTTTTGGGTCGGATACTTCTTGTCGCAATGCCCGCAAAGGAACAACGAATCTGTCCAAGACGTGCACAAGCAGCACCGAGTCGTGTCCATCGGCACCGAGGTGGTCGTACCCATGCTGGAACGAGCAGTCGGACAAGCTCTCTTTGGTGCAGGTTTTCTTCGACGAGATGGGTCGTTTTCCTTATTTGCAACGGAGGTTGGAACTGCCGTGGACGATTTGGTCGGTCTAGAAGACGTTCGCGCTGGCTTGCGGTCTTCATCGCTATCATCAGAAGAAGCAGTCGTGGCTTGAGCAGACTGGCGCAAAAGGAAGGCAATTTGCTGGCGTTCTGTCATGAGACTCGGGTCAAGGTCGTCTGGAATTTTGTCGGGCTTTGAGGCAGCTGCAACACCGGAGGCGGCAGAGGCCGGTCGAGGGCTTACACGCAGCGGGGGTGGTGGACGAGAAGATATAGCTGCGTCACGAACATCTTCCGCGCGAGGTCGTTTGGCGCTGCTTCGCGTTGTTGCCATGCTGGCCGCTGTCGCCGAGGTGTCCACCATCGTCTGCTTCCGTACGATGCTCAATTTTGAACAATGTACCACCGGATCGCAGAGAATGCATCAACCAATCAGAACGTCGGGATTCGAAAAATTAACCAATCAAATGCAGCAAAAATCAGGCGAGGAGAAGCCGGCGCGCGACTCCACCAAACGGCGGCGGCGCGCTGCCGTCCAGGTGATGTGGCTCAAGATGTGCGAAGCGATGGCTGGACTTTTCTGCGAAGCGATGAACGGCGCATGCACACGTAGATATGTCTTTCCCCCTGTCGTAAGGGCCAACGCAGAAACGATGTGGACGCGGTACATGTACCGATACGCCCTCCTTCCAGATTCGTTGCAGCATCTACGTGCATCCATATACGCATACTACTGGCAAGTTGCTTCCAAATGGGTCATGTCGGTGGCCAAGGCGCAGCAGGAATCCCGCCTCATGTGGGCGCTCATCGATCGTGTACATGATTCAATCCGCATATACCAGTGAAACCTGTCCTAAATCAAAACGTAATCGTCCTCGTCGTCAACGTCCCCGCCGTCTGTCGCCGAATCGCCCGAGACCGAGTGCAATTCCGACGTGTCTTGTGCATAATCTGGTCGTGCCCCTGCAATGGAAATTGGGCACGTGTGTGTGGCAGACAGCGCGGCCACCCTCGCGGTCAAGTCATCGTACTCGGAGCGAGACTTGCACAGAAATCCAAGGGCCAGAGATGGATCAATGTAATCCACCTCCATGACGAGATGGTCTGTCGAGTGAATCGTACGCGCGTGCGTCTGGCATGGGCATGCACAGTGTCAGGGTGACTGAACAACCATCAAAAATCATACCGCCGTCGGGAATGCAGCGTCGTCGGCATCGGGTGTCGGATGAACTGTGTGGGGGTCAAGTATATGAAATTGGTGTCCTACACGAATGAAAACCCGCACGACATCACAAAAAAGCGCGCGAAAACGTCATTTCGAAAATTGCCGCGTACCGCGCGCACCGACAAAATACACGGAATGCCCGCGTTTGCCGCCAATGATGCCGACGGACTGGGGGAACGAAAAGAACGCGGTCAACGCTGCCGACACGCGTGAGAACACATAAAACAGCACCAGATTTACCTGGGATATACGTGGTGTTGATCTTTTCGAGCCCGAGACGCAGAGGAACCAAGATGAGCAATGAATGAGTCCAGCCCGCGGCGACGTCCACTTGAGGAAGGTTGAACAGAGGATCGTAGAATGACGACGACGAGTTCGAGTTCAAACACGTCGCAGCAGCAGCAGCGGGCTTCACGAATGACGTGATACACAACTTGTTGACTTCATCTGTGTAGATGACGCCGTCTTGTGGAACGTACATGCGCAAGTTAAGGTTGCCAATGTCCGTTTCTTCGTTGACTAAATCACGCAATACTTGAGCGGCTGTCGTCGGTCCGTACCATTCCCCTGGCAACATATCGTACTGCATGCCGACCTGGACCATTCGATGGAGACCAAATGTGCACTTGGAGGATGGGGAATCGACGAAGGACCGCAAAATCTGCACAACTGAGGGAGAGAGCTCGGCCGATATATCGTCCCACTGGAAGCGGCGATCGGCATGAATCGCGAGATTTCGCAGAAGGGCTTCACACAGCAACATTTGTGCTGACCGAAGCATGCAGCCCCATCCAGCATCGCTGGTGAAATTGTATGGAATCATTTGCGCAAAATCTTTTCGATACGTCAGCCACACGATCGACTGAAGATGCGCCACGAGCGACGAAGCGGAGCGATGGGCAACTCCGAGGACGTGAGTTGTGTTGTCGACGGAATTTTCCTCGCTAGCCGCCGCCGCCGTTGTGGCTGACATCGACGAAGCATCAAACGAACGAATTCCGTGTGCGAATTGACTCATCCGTGTCGTCAGCGACTGCCACCACCACGAAATAGCGAGGTCCGTTATGGTGCTTGCCTTCCACGAACGACCGGGCTCCCACGTCTTCTTCGCGACGACGGATGCCGCGGCACTGGAATTGGAAATAAGCCCCCTGGCTTGTTTTCCGGATGATCAGAATGTTGGTCGTGTAACCGTCAGCGAGAACATGGTCAAGATGCGCTTCCCGCGTCTGGTACAACTCGATAGCGTTCATGCGGGCAGGACTTGCAGACACTACTTCCTGTTGCCGCCTCAAGCACCCTCTCCGCGTTGCTTACATTGACGTGACAGAGCCGTAGTCTCACCAACGCAAGTTGCACTCGTATGGATGAAGGTCTCTCGTTCTTTGACGGCTGTAAGGCTGTACCAACCTAGAAAATGTATGCTTGCGAATGCAACGGCGCCGAAAAGACCAACTCGATGCTTGCGAAATCTTCAAGCGTTGACGACAGAGGATGCATCCTTGCCATAGACGCGAATTCGTCTGCCTCGCCGGAATATAGCATATGCGAGCGTCGAAGGCACTTGGATTCGACGAAGTACTTGGCCGCTACAACCCCCGTGACGACAAGGAGGCAGGCGAGCAGGCCAACCATGGACTTGGCCATGGTCAAGTTGCCAGCGTTCGCCACGGTTTTGGCAGGAACATTGCCAACCACGGCTGTCCTTTCCCCATGACGACTTCCCGCGGTGGTAGACGGCGGCAACGACGTTGTTGCAAGTTGGGTCGTTGTACTTGACATCATTCCTCGTGGAAACGTTGAGACAAGAAGATCGCCATCCGACGGCAATATTGAGGCTGGACTTAAAGATTGTGGTGATAACGTCGCGTTGGCCGGGGCGGACACTGACTCCACCAAATTTCCATCAACCGCCCTCCTGTCACAAGAGGGAACTCTTGTGCCAATCTCAGCGGAATAGCGAGGAACAACGGTCAGGAAGTTGATGTGGAGCTCGTGTCCAGCATGCTCAAGTTTCCCCCAACTTCGTCGAACAACGTGACCCTCCCTCACGTGGTGGAAGGGTGGGCGTCGGGCTTATCGCGGGATCGTAGTTAACTGGCGCACCTCTGTAGGTTGGAATTGGAACGGCGGAAACGTTATTCGAAGATGCAACCACGGCGACTTGGACGGCCAACTGGTGGTGGCGACAGTAGTAGACGGAGGCGACGGCAAAACCGTGGCGGTCTTCATTGCGACTCCATCGGGTTGGTGTTGGTTGGTGTTGCTGGTAGTCGTTGGGGGTGCCGTCTCGGACGCGGTAGGCGGCGGCGGCGTAGACTGTGCAACTTGGTTTTGCCGTTGAAGGAGGCGGCGACGAGGACGGTACTGTGCTGAGCTGAGCTGGAGACAGCGTGATGGTGGCGCTGGTGGTCGTTGGAGGTGGTGCTTTGATGGATGTTTGCAGGCGGCGGGGACGGCGCAGCAGTGGTCAGTTTTGTCAGTGACAGCGCCGAATATGATGCATTGTTCTGCTGTATTGGTGGCGAAGGGGGTGCTGCTGCACGGTGTTTTGTGCTTGACGACGACGTGCTGAGGGCAGCTGCCGCCATTGCGGTGGCCTTTGATGGCAGTTGGGTTGGAGCCGTTGAGGACTCGAGCACAGTTCGACTCAAGATGATCATGAAGCGATTGGCGATTACCAGCGACGACGACGGTGGCGTCGGCCGTGGAATTGCCATGTTGGACACCGTGTTTTGCGGCGGCTGGGGATGCCAAGGCACAGTCACCTCTCGCCTGGGAAGAGTTCAAAGCATAGTTGGCACAGGTGCGTGTGGAGCAGCTTCGGCGGACTCAGGGACTGCCAAGTACGCATCCAGGGTGCACGTGAATGCGCAAATCAAGCGCATCGACATCCACATCTGCCCGTCCGACGCCGACATGACGCGAAAAGTCGAATCTCAAGTACGAGTGGCCCATCGTTGTGTGAAATGTGACGCCTTCCAGGAATCAAGTCGTTCGCCCGCGTCGAGTGGCGTCGCATGGACCCGTACAATCGTTTCCAAGGGCAGCGCATGATGCCACGTTCGCATTGTTTCAATGATTCGAGTGGCTACGCTACTAACGCTAGAAGACAGGTTCGGCGATTGCTCGACTCATGTCGGCACTCTCGTCACGGCCATGAAGGGGCGCCGAAGAATCGGGCCGACGACACGGACCCCCTACGTCTGTTGTCCATGGGGACGTGGCCCCGCGGCATGTGGAGCACGGTGGAGTGGCCCGAAGGAGGAAGAAGAGCCGACCGGGACGTCGGACGGAACCAACTCAAACGAGTGGGGTCGGCAACAAACGACAAAGTTTGCTGGACTCCAACGTGGAGACGACATGCGGGCCTAATTGACCGCCCGAGGACCACCGTTTCTTTCCCCGCCGTGCACGGCATGCCGACTCAATTCGTTCCAACATCGTCATCTCGAACGACGCCATTCAGGTCATACCCAACCCACACTCTATCATGCGTCGAGAAGAAGCGGCCATGAAGCAACGAGCCACATCGAGTGGGCGGCGTGAGTGGAGACCGCACATACTGCCCAAGTCGAGATTTCGCGATGTTGTGGACCGACTCTACTCTCGAGTTGCGCGCGCGCGCCGCCCCCCCTTTGTCAACACCCCCTGTCCCAGCATGCCTGTTTCGAATGGTATTTTTAGTGGGACGCAAACCTACCAAGGGACAGCGTGTGATTCGGCGATCCGACACCTTTGTCTCAAAACAGCATGGGCGGTTCGTTGTCGTCGTCATCATCGTCGTTGTTGATCGGACCATCCCGCCGCAGCGCTTTGGTCGAGACGACGTTGATGCGCTTGTCTGCGAGGTCAGCGGCATCGGTGGGCCGCGCCACAAGCCCTCGTACCGACACCGCGGCGGATTTGAGCAGCTACACCACAACGTTGAGCATTGGAAAGACACGTTGAATCGACGGCGACCTGGTCTTGAATGGTGCGTGGTCGCGCGTCGTGCGTCGCCTGGTTGGTCTTGACGTCAGCGTCGTCTTGGCGGCGGGCACGTGCGCGCTGAGCACGTTGGACGCTGGACGGGTCGACCTTTTCCACCGTGAGCTGGAGAGCCCCCGTCGTTTTCGACCGCAGCGCGGTGCCTTGGTCGCACTTGACCTGCACTCGATAAAGTGAAAACCAAACCGCGTCGTGAAGACCCGACCTCTTCTGGAAACCGCAGACGAAGCACCTTGTTCTTGATGACGATCGTCACGTACGTTGGGTGCATGTCGACGTGAATGAGCGACGAGTCGAGAAACTTGGGGACACCGACTTCGACCAAAACAAACCCCGGCTTGGTTTCGTCGTCCATGCGAAATTCCCACTACGCGCGAATCAACGGGCGACGCACGTCGGTTGCTCGCCATAGCTGCCGTACCTTGCCTTCGTTGCATTGACGAATCGCACCTTCCGCTTCGACATGTCTACACGACCGTGTGGTGGCGACGCCATGGGCCATCGGACGTACCTCGCCGTTGCCAACGCGTCGTGGTGCTCCCGTTCGTAGTCTCGATCTCTTGGCAAGTTGGATCTCTTCCGCGCTTCTTCTTCCTCTTTTTGCTCGGCCAACTCCATGTACATGTCTGCAACGTGGTCACGTGCGGTCCTTGCATCGATCCACGTACGGCGTCGGGTTTGTGGTGTGTACGGGAGTTTTTCGTCCTGGTTCGTGTCGCGCGTCGCGCCATCGTCGTGGGAGATGTCCGTGGCTTTACCAGAGACGACAGGAATGACGTCGACGGCGTCTCGGTGGCGCTTGGCCGCGATGAGGGCAGCTAGCTCTCGCTAGAACGAAACGTGACGGCGTCGATCGGCATCGACGGGAGCAACAAACGTTGAAAACGGGAAGCTTTTGCAGCGCTTTGATCCGATCGCTCTTTGTGATGTCTTTCCCATCCAGTTGCTGAAGCTGCGGCAGCGACGCAATCACGTAATGACTAAAGTTGTCCCAGTCCGCCTGCGCTGGATTCCCGAGCATGAAGAGCTCCTTGAGATGCACCCGGGGCTTCAAGTGGTTCTACTCGTCGCACACCGTCAGCGAGGCACTTGTTTGCACCAACGTACGATCGACTCTTCGAGCTCGTCGACGTCGATAAAGTTGACGGTCAGGTCGAGTTTTTCAAGGAATTCGCACGACCTACGCCACGACAAAGCCACATCACTCGAAGCGTGCGGCGGCGCACACGCATTACCCGAGGCCTTCGATCTTCTTGATGTTGTTCAGCGCCAGGTTCAAGTACCGCAGGTCCTTCATGTGCGTCAAGTCTTCGATCTTTTCGATGATATTGTTTTGCAAGTACAAGATGCGCAGTTTGCGGCACAGCGTCCCAATCACTTCGATCTTCTCAATCTCTTCTTGGTGCAAAGATATCTCTTCCAGGGTGGACACAATCCCTTCATTGTGCTCCGATCGCTTCCGAAGCAGCTCCAGCGTAATGCGCGGCATGACGACCCACTTCGGCTTGTGCCGCTTCGCAATTTGTTCGCTGGTGTCGACAACACCGGATACGACCGTGGTAACCGGCATCGCGACCTTCCAAGTACACATATGTATGAAAAATCCGAAATTTCAAAAATGAAATATTAATATACGAAGAATATTTCTATGCGTTTTCGTGAACACCCGGCAACACCGCCACGGACATGCCAACGGCTGCACGAGTCCATTCATGCCCAATCTATCATTTAAATAGCTAGGTATCCATGAGGCACAGAGCCACAATGACCTCATTTGCAAAATTTGGCTTGTCCACGGCACGTTTTGCTTCGCCCGTGTGGGTGGGACAATTGTATCATGGGACATCATGAAAATTCAATGGCAATATAACTTTCCTATAGAAATCCTGTTTTTGTGCAAATTTCAAATGTCGTGAAATAACTTTGTACTCCGGAGTAACTACGAATCCATTTAGCTCCACCTTCAAAATATAAATTCTAACAGACATTCGGAAACACAATAAAGCACAAACATTACATTGTAAAGGTGATGTTGGGCTCAGTTGAGCAAACTTGCAATCGAATGGCCTGAGGTGATCCGCACCGAATGAAGCTGATCGAATAGTGCTTCACGAGTAACAATACCCGTGTGACTCCAGCAGTATCGAATTGTCGTTGATGTCACGCACTCCCACGCTTGCAGCGACCACTGCATGGCAGTAAGAACGTCAACAGTGCACAAGTTTTTCCCAGCGGAGAAACATCTATCGGTAATTTTCTCCACGAGATCACAAACATAATCCATTTGACGCCTCTTGTAATGCCGCTTGAAACATGCGATGATATTTTGCTGAATGCCTTTTCCTACTTGTCATCGACACTGCCTCACATTTGAAATTTCAAAACGCGTTCAAATGACCTCTGAAAACTTAATGTTGAAATCGTATTACAGTATACAGTTCATA
>NW_008580177.1:403678-404289 GCF_000520115.1 Aphanomyces invadans | reverse complement strand
CCGACGATGTGGATGCTGTCGGCTGCAAAGTCACGTGGAAGGGCTTCAAAGAAGCGCGAGCGGAGGGTGTTGTCGCGCTCCACGGGTGCATACACATTGTGCAGGTATACTCGGCGGTCGCGCCATCGAGTGGAGACGTGGCCAAGTGCGCGGTCGATATGGAAGCGGCAGTCGTCCCAGTGGTGGCGGTTGCCGAATTTCGTCTCTTGGACGAAGGAGCAGTGGAATTTCGCGAGAACGTGGTCCGCGAAGAGGTGCGTGTTGGCGCCAAGGCTGTTGGCGTTGACGGATACAAATCGGTGGTTGGTGGAGATGGTCTGGGGGTTGTTGAATGCGGCCGGGCGGACCAATGTTAATACTGGTGCGGCGCCGCAATGACAGCTTGGCCGAGCGGTTAAGGCGATAGACTAGAAATCTATTGGGTCACCCGCGTGAGTTCAAATCTCACAGCTGTCGGTCCACTTTCATGGCGTCGCGATGGTTTTTCGTCACGGCATGGTCGGCAATCATTTTGCGCTGTCGCTTGGAGTGATGAGGACAATCCCTAAAGTGCTTTAACGAGTGCGTGTGTTTTCTTGGACGTGACGAGGAAAGGAAGAGAGTATATTCAT
>NW_008580177.1:387411-403578 GCF_000520115.1 Aphanomyces invadans | reverse complement strand
GTCATCGACACTGCCTCACATTTGAAATTTCAAAACGCGTTCAAATGACCTCTGAAAACTTAATGTTGAAATCGTATTACAGTATACAGTTCATACGTTTTGAGTAGAGAGCAAAATGTCGTGGACCTCTGTATTGAAAAAGTCAAACGAGAGGCCGATAGGAATGACGCCAATATCATGTTTACACCTCTATTCGGTCTGTTTAATTAATCTTTGATTGTAAATTTTGAATCAGGTGAAAGCTTAACATGACAGCTTGGCCGAGCGGTTAAGGCGATAGACTAGAAATCTATTGGGGTCACCCGCGTGAGTTCAAATCTCACAGCAGTCGGTCCACTTTCATGTCGTCGCGATGGTTTTTCGTCACACGACATGGTCGGAAATCACTTTGCGCTCGTTGGAGAGATGAGGACGATCCCTACAGTGCTTTAACAAGTGCGTGTGTTTTCTTGGACGTGACGAGGAAAGGAAGAGAGTATATTCATTGAGTTGAAATAGCCCGATCAAAAACACCACCGCATGCAGTCACGTTGTGGACGAATCCCGCACGAAACGTCGCTAGTGTGGTTGACAGGAATATTTGGACATGGAAGCCAAATATATAATCTTCGTGGTTGGTCGCGTGGGGATGCGTTGGTGCGATCGTGGGTTTGGAGGTGCGACTCCCAACTTGTTGGCTTGCACGGCAGCGCAAGGCAAAGGTCGCGGCGAGGAGCAGGTCAGCAGCAGAGAGATTTGCGCAGAAGGTAAATCGTTGAATTGTGGCCGCGTGGCTCCCTCTCTGATGTCGCCTTCTAGAAGATGCCATGATGCCAACACTCTTTGTTCTCGAAAATGCATATTTCTCTGTACGTTGCCATCCGCCAGGCCAAGGTTACATGCAGTATTTGTCGAGTTTCTAGAAAGAGTACCTTGAAAGGTTAGATTATGATGGCGGCGACGTTCAAGAAGCCCGAGTAGATGGATAAGGAAATCCATGACAGGCTAACACGAATTGTGACTGTCGGGAGGTTTGAAGATGGAAGAGAGAGGGGGGTCGACCAGCTGGACTGAGCGTCGTGGAATGAGGAGCAGCGTGGAGTATATAAACCACCTGGATTCAACGGTGCATTCGTCTGTCCTTCTGCCTAAGTAAGCTATCTACGGGCGACCCCGCCCACGACCGCGCCCACGGCCACCACGACCTCTGCCTTTCGCTGCGGCGGCACTGCCGGCCGCGGCGGATCCCGCTTTGACCTTTTGTTTTGGACTGTCGTCGATGAGCAACGTGTCCAAGTTGAGCGAGTCTGGCAGAATGTAATATCGGATGTTGTTGCCACGGATGCTCAGCGAGTCCAAGGACGTTGGGTTTTTACCCTTGACGGTCATCTTGACCACTTTCAAATGCGTGTTCATGCTGATGTCCACGCCGCTGATCGTGCCGTGCACGACCGTTCCGTTTTTCAGTTCAATGGTCACAGTCTCGTTCGTCAACTTCATCAGGAACCTACAGCCACAACATAAACACCCATGAGGTCTCACTCATCTGCGTGCATGCCACGGCGGCATCCTTACCGGACGAGCTTCATCGTAGCACCCGTGCACCACTGAAAATGCAGAACGCCCCCCCTTTTGAACAAGGCCCACCGCAAGTTCTTGTATCGAGGTATGGATCACGAAACGACCGGATAACCACTTGTGCTTGTACCAAGGGCCGTCGTCAAATTGGCGAATTATCCGGATAACGCTGCGCATGGTAGCCAATTGTTTGAAAGTCCAAGACCTCGAAGCAGGATGGGCCGCGCTCGCAAGGTCATTCACGACGTGATCGCGCACACACGAGGCCTGGTGCGCAACAGAGGCATTGAAGACCCTGGCTGGCTTGAATGTGTTGCCCGGTACCCGCCTCCCCCCATGCCGCACGTGGACCGTGAAAAGATCCCGAAGATCCGCTTTCCCCAAGATCGACTGGCCGAGCTGTACGCGGCGAAGAGCGGCTTCGCCACGGACGACGAAACCGCGTACGAATTTGCCGACGAACAATTGACGTTGATCGAGATGGGCATCCCGGAGAAGGAAGCGTACGCGACGCTCGCGAAGAAGTACGAGAAAGTCGAGGCCGAGCGATTTTTGCAGAATTTTTACCAAATGCGCGGCCAACCGTTCATCCCGAGCACCAAGCCCGAAGAAATGGCGAAGCGGTGGGAAGAAGACGAAGCAGCGGCGATCAAGGAAGGTATGCGCATGGAATTCGAAGACAACCAGGAACTCCATTCGGACGATTGGGTCATTCGCAAGTAGATAGGCGCACAATAGGCGAGGAAATGTGGTATGTCGACATGGGTACCCACGTCACTGCGGCTACATACACACTAGTACTTTTGCTTTGGACTGCTTTGCGGGACACGAGTGTCGCAGCCACTGTACATGCGCATCGTCCGTGCGATTCCATGTTGCTCTGGCAACAAACCACGCGGTCACAAAGAATACTCCAAGGTCTCAGCCAAGCCAGCTCGATTTCCCAAACGAACAAGAACATCGCTGTAAGAATTCCTGAACCGACACTGCACTCGCCGGGACTTCCCGACTCGCATTCCTTGTCACACGAAATGTTCTGTGGCCAGCAACAGCATGCATCGCATCAACGAGACCCCCAAGTGGCTGGCTAAGAAGTCTACCATGTCCTTGCTGTGTCAATGGAGCTGCGATGTCGTCGAGTTGAAGGACATCGACATGGCCGCGGCGTCACGGCCTGCGTGATTTGTTTGTGCCAGTGCATTCATTCGGCAAGTCGGCGATCGTACGGATACATATCCGGATAAACACCCAGCTACGATGAATTTGACGCGAGGCAGCATGGAAGAGGTAAGGACGCATGACCTGCATATGTGCGTGAGCTCACGCCCTCGATAGAAGCTACATGCACTGTTAGACAGGTAATATGTGCGTAAAACTCTGCATGCCACCGTGATTGTACACTCCACCCCCCCCTTCCTCAGATATGAAGACCTGGCGGCCATCTTGGTGTCAACGTCGGAGGGCGTACCGTTGCTGAAAGGTACGTGCGTCAAAAGAGACACCAGAGTTCGACTGTGTGCCGAGAGCACGACTTATGGAAATGATGTTGTGCAGTGGAGCATGAAGAGAACCCTTCGGACAAGGACGACGGGTCCACGTTCGAATACGCGGAAACAGTGTTGCCAAGTGTGTTTGCGGCTGCCGCCGAACAAGTACGTCGTGGTGCGGCCCATCTCTTCCAACATTCAATGTCGTTGCAGGCTGGCAAGTTGAAATTTGGAAGCGTGTCAGCCATCACGTGCTTCTTTGACTCGACGGCATTGCTTCACATCAACCACATGCCACTCGTGATCACCCTCATCGCGGCTCAAGGCGCATCCCTTGGCGCGTTGTTCGACCTGGCGGACGACTTGAAAGAATGGCTCACGCCTTTGAAGAAGGTGGTTGAAACCACGGAAGCCAACTGATCGTCCTGAACCATCCAGGACTGACACTCGACAGCAAAAATCTACTCTAGAGCAGAAGTAAGTCGACAAACAACATGACAAAACGGCACAAGCGTGAAATGCACAGCGCACGTCAACGCACATTCTGCATTGTTCGCGACGAAGCCATCGCAGATGCAACTGCCTTTCAATAGAGTCGGACGGCAGGACTCGTCGAATGCAAGGGTGCACAGGATAGCCCCCCTTTCCACAGCACGCTCAGTGGAATGGCGTGATGTCCAAAGAGATTGGTGTGCACTGCATGTACGAACCAAGACGGCGCTGCCACTGCGTGCATCCGACCACCAGCGCCGATCGCATCGCAAGTCTGTCGCCCGATGTTTCGAGTACACAACACAGTGTGAATCATCAATATATACATTGTCTTTGCCACGCGTGGCCAGCGCGCTGTCGACGCTCCCTCGGCTGTCACACATACTTGTCGACCGTGGCGAGTTTGGCATGGAGATGGTGGAGACCGCCGTCGGTCGGTTTGTAGCTGCCCATCTTGAAAAGGTTTTCATCGTTCGATTTGGACTTGACCAGGCGCGGGACAGTCGGGCTCGTTGGCGTCTTGAGCGACGCCGACGTAGGGGAGAGCGGCGCGGACTCGGCATGCGGCAGTTTGTGATATGCTCCTTTGGACGACCCCGACGGCTGGCGCTTGGATGCATCGTAGCTCGTCCGCAACCCGAGCTTTACGCACTGCCACTCGACCCGAAACAAGTTCCACATGCAACGACGGCACACTTCGGCGACTTGAGCGACCATCTTGAAATCGGCGCCAACGACATCGGCCCAGTGCCAGTTGGACGTTACCCACAGCACGCGCAGCATCGCGTCGACCGCAAGCGCGACGAAATACACGTGTTGGGGGTGATACAGCAGCGTGTGGCGAAGGTACGCATGGTCATTGGGCTCGGAAGCATTCCACAGCGGCGGCGACGAGAACGTGCCTGGATGGCCGTCGTTGGTATCGCTGTCGGCCGGGTCGTGACCCGGCACGGGGGGTTGGCCCAGTCCCCAGTCCATCACGACATCCCAGAACAGCGAGTAGAGCGAGTTGCAGCACGCACACAGGAGGAAGAGCGTGTCCGTGTCGAGAAGGCGCTGGTCCGACATGGACGACGGCGCGAGCAGCATCGGCAGCGCCCCCACGAGAATCACACACAGCCCCGTGCCGTACTTGAACGTGTTGAGTACATGCAGAAATTTGTCGTTGACGACCGCGGCGCGATGGTACGAAATGAGGCACTGCACCCCACGTATCCTGCATGGGGCGTTAGAATCTCCATATCGGCATTGACAAATCACTTGCACACAAGCTCATGCCATGACAGAATAATCCATACCGGGAAGGACATATCCAACACGAAGACACTGCCACATCGGGTTCAGATGCATGAGTGCATGATGTCGACGCCTTACATGTACGGGCTCGCGGTCGCGACACACGGGAGCAAATGATGTTTCATCTTGCTCTGGTACATGTCGTCGTGGATGCCGCGAACAGATTGGTACATCATGAGCAAAGCCACAGCGATGTCGCCGAAGATCTTGGACATCGACGTGAGCCCGTCAGCAATGTACACTTCAACGAACGGGGTTTCGGTCTCAGCGAACACGAGGCCACCGCTGGTGACCCAGGTCAAGGGAAACACGCAGCGACGAAGCGTGCGGCCGAGGAATCGACGGAACTTGAGATGCAGAACGTCGAATGGAAGGGTCAACAGTACCAGAACCACGACGCAGTACACGACAAGGACGAGTTCATGGCATCGCCCAATCAATGCCACTGTATGCAGCTTGAACACGTAGTACAACGCCCCGAGGAGCGTCGTGAGAAACGCGACGAACGTGATGAGTCCGCGCGGCGTCGGGATTTCGTCAGGATGCATGCCAAACACCTTCTCGAGCGGGAATCCCATGGACCGAAAGATCACGAGGTTGAGCGCACCTCCTGCGATGAAGATGTTGATGGCCAGGGGGCCACCGAAGAAGTACGAGACGTCGCTTGGCATCGGGCTCCCTTCGCGGCGGTGCGAGCGGCGGCTCTGCCGCTAAGTCGGTGCAAATATGGTTGGCACGTTCTCATTGGGCCGTGGTGGAGCCCTCGGATATTACATACGTATTAAATTGTACAGTTTCGTCATTATCGCGTCACAACTTCCTTGGTCACGTCATGCAAGCAAACCCGCTACCATCCATCGCGTTCACACTGTCAGCTACATCCGTGGCGCCCAATGGATCGACCGTGCAAAGCACTGCGTTGCACAGCCCAACGCGAAACAGGAGGATGGAGCATCTCAAATGCCGTCGACCCTGGAATGTGGATTTGACGAAGGGGGTGATCTCCAGCGAGGATGCGTTTGGCACGCGAGCTCGGCATGGCATTCGTCTGGCCGACGGGGAAGGGGTTGCAGCCATGTTAAGCAACGCCGTTGGTCCATTCCTGGTCGAAGGACTGAAAATGAAGAGCTTCACGTGTCAAGGATGCACACATGGTGATGTGCACGGTGCCCTCCTGCGCAGGTGAATACCTTCAACGCTTTCACGTGTCTAAGCTGTCATGCATTGTCTACGAAATGTCGTGCACGTCGCTGCTGGCGCTCGTGGCGGCCACCGCGTGCGTTTTTCGACGCGCTACGTACCAATCGCCTCAGTGACACCTGCAGTTCTTGAAGTGGCTGCGTGCAAGCAAGCCGACAAGTCATCCGCCATGGCTGTTGCATTGTTGCTCTTGTCTAAACCACATGCCACTTGAGGACGTCTCAGCTTATCAAGCATGCCAAAGTGACACGATGTTGTGTGCACGTGTAGGAAACAATGAAAAGTGGGAACGCTGCGAGGTTTCCTCGCCTTGCTTGAACGTCGGTGCTACGTTGTTTGAGTCAAGTGCCCATCCATGTGCATGACGACGTCACCCCAAACGGAATCTCCTGCCAAACGATCGTCGAGCAGATTGAACACCTCGTCATGGTGCTTTGCGGGACAGCCCAAGCACGCATCTCCCGCAGCGCGAGAAAACGCTCTCTCCTGTCCGAGGCGACCATTATTTGACCGATGACGTTTTTTGACATTAGTATTAACACCATATCCACTCGACAAATTGTCCACATACACTCTTGGCCGGGTGTTTGAAACCACGTTAAAAATGAAACGCACACACGGGGTGCGTCGACGACAGAGCAAGTACAAACCACACCTGCTGCTTGCGTGGAGTAAGAAAATGGCGTGGGGGTAGTGCAAACACGTGAAAGAGCATTTTTCGGTCATAGGTAGTAGTCCATGCCGTCGACACTTCCGTTCGTACTAGCGTCGTTGTGTTTGTGCCGCGCGAACTCGACGTTGGCAGCGTTTATTGGTAGATGTGGCGGTGATCAAGCATCATGAAAAATCGGTGAAATTCTTCCATTGAAAAATCGGTGAAATTCTTCCATTGGTGGAAAAATCACGCCGATATCGATTGATGGGGCAATTTGCGGTTACACCACCTCGGCATATGCTTCAGGGGTGAAGACAAAACCACACGGCGACACGGCACCATCCGATGGCCACTGACAATGCTGAATCTGCACCGGGCTCTGCTTGCAAAGCTTGGAAAAAACAACGGCGTGCACCGGCAGCACCCTTCCACGCGCGCATCCTCGTCTGGCATGTCATGGCCGTGCGTTACTTCCAACGCGTTCGTGCACTCCTCTGGTCGTCGACCCCTCAACTGCACTTAAAGGTCCGACGACGCATTACACATCAACGTCAGTGCCGTCCAACCTCCTGCCCAGATCACTGCCCAGCGCCGTCACTTTTATCGTGCCCCGTTCGCCCTGCGCTGGCAAGCACCCTCGTGAGTCGCCCCTCGCCAGTATGCAACCACGGAGGACATTTGCCAACATACAAACCCCCATACAAAAACCCCAGCTTCAAATAAATACGATACAATATTATTAAGTCCTACACGCGCGGTCCATCGTCGGACGTTGTCTTGTGCAGCTTCGGCATCATGCCCCCGCACACGGCCGCATCGATGATGCTCTGTACACCACGGGCACTGATAAAGTTGTCTTCGAGGCCGAGGAATCGGAGCTGGGGGCACAGCGAGCTCGACAGTAACGCGACAACGGGCGCGACGCTGTTGTCAGTGATGATGTTGCCTCCCATACACAAGTACTTGAGCTTGGTACATGCGCCGGCCCGCAGCGCTTGCATGATGCGCTTCAGCCCCGCCTCGCCAATGAAGTTGCGGCGCAGATCCAGCCGGGCCAGGTTGGGCAGCGCTCCTGCTTGGCGCAATAGCGCAGCCACGTCGATGGTTCCGCTATCCGAAAAGCTGTTGCCACCAAGGAGCAAGTCCTCCAAACCGGCGCAACCGCCTCGTTGCAGCGCGGCACACAGCGCATGGATTGCATTGCGACGGCATGTGTTCGTAAACGCAGACACCAAACACAAGCGCCGCAGTTTCGCACCAGCGCCGTGGGAAATGGCCTCGGCGACCTGAAGCATGACACATTCACCGTCGTTCGGGTGGGAAATGTCGAGCTCACTGCACCCCCACGCGTGCAATGCCACCTGGCTCTCCATGTCACGTGCGTTGTCGGTGGTCGCGTGCTTCTTGGCATCGTTGTACACGTCGAGCGCTTCCAAGTTTACCAACTGTGTCAGAAACTGAGTCGACTGCAACTTAAATGCGAGTGCAAGGGTGTTCACGCTCAAGCTAAGGGCGAGTACGCACGACGGCAGCAGTGCATGGGCCTTCTTTGACACGGCCGTGTGCCGCATGACATCCTTTCCATCGAGAAACCCGTAAATATGTCGCACAAGGTCTTCGTTGTGCAATAGAAACACCGACGACGACGCCGCTCGCTCATTGTCATACTTGCGCCTGACGTTGCGGGCGGCGCTTGCGTCAAGTTCATCCACCCGCAGACTTGCTGCTTCGTGATAGCTCAACGAAACGAGACTTTGCAACCGTCGGCGCAATGTGTTGAGGTCCTTGTACTCTTCGAAGCTGGCGGCGCGGCTGTACAAATTCAGTTCGATCCGTTTGGCAAGCGAAGGGGTTTTTTCGTCCCACGTGTCGTCGATGCCGAGCATGACACGGCGTTTGTGGCGCCTCGTCATGGCAATGATTCGTTGCACCATGAGCCGTCGCTCGGGGAGGTCGTTTGGGGACTGCCACTGCACAAGGTCAACCGTGTACCGATCGGATGCAGTCGCGGCTACGGCACCCCACACAGCCGAAGCCCCTGTAGACGCGACAGACGCGTCTTTGCCCACGGTTGCTCCTGACAATGGTGGCGTCAGCGGCAGCATCACTGCCGCCGTGGTCGTCGAGTTGAACGCGCCATGCTCCATCGTCGTGTGCCACAGTCGGGGCGAGTTTCGAAATGCAGAAACCCTCGAATGAACCCACCACTTCTGCAACTGATTCGCCTTTTTTGGTCCTTTTCTCGTCGGCCGTGGTGTCGCGTTTTATTCGGTTGACTTGATGTTTGAATGGACCGAGGCTTTTTTCGGATAAAAACCGCACCATGCGAAAAAAACGGTCTCGGCACTCCGCGGAACCTTCTGTCTTTGGCGACGCCACAGCTCCAACGTTCTATAAAAAAACGCGCTAAACCCACCTCGACTCCGAATCGCTTTTTTCGAATATTCGGATTCGAAATACTCGCAACGTTATTCCAGGATATTTTGGAACGATCCCAACAATGCGCCGGCACCTGCGTGCGAGGCTGGCACGCATTGCCTGGATGCGCGCTCGTGGGACACACGGAACGAACGGCGTGGACGACCGTTTGACTTGGGTCGACCATCGCGTTGGCGGTGGTTTGTTGTTGTCGTCGCGCCGACATGCGGCATTTTCTGTCGTGCGTCAAAGCATCCACGACTCGTTCGACACGATTGAGATCGTGCTGTCCGACACTGTGTGCTGCTTGAGCCATGCCGAAAGCGCTGCGATTGCTTCCTTGTCACTACGGGCAGCCACGTCTTGGTTGGTGCCAGTTGTGTCGTCGGTCGCCCCGAGGTCTCTCCACATGATCGTGCCTTCTTGAGAAGAGCTGCAACGACGGCACGTCCCCACGGTCGACGCGTAAATGTGCGACAGAGCGGCTTGGATGCAAGTGAGGTAGTACACTGCAGCAACACGTTGGAAGAGCGTCCTAGGAACTGTGAATAGCGACGTACCGACTTCGGCACCATCGTGAACGTAGGCCGATGAAAACGTTGCGGCTGCATGGAGTCGGCGGTAGATTGTGGGGAGGACATCGAGTTGCATCCACAGGACATGCAGCAGCAGTGGAATAAGAACATCTGCGTTGACGGTTGGGATGCACGGCGCTACTTCGTCATGGAGACTGCGAATCGCCACCATCATCATGGAGAGGATGCCAAGGGGAGTAGTTTCGGCACACATGCACGTAAGAGCCTCAAGAGTTCGTGGGATGCGTTCGACGGTCGAGTGTTCGTCGTTCGACTTGGAGCAGTTGCTGAGCAACGGCGGCAGCATCGGTCGATCGCACTCGTCTAGAAGATGCATGTGGCAGAAGTGAGCATACATTGCTGTGTTTTCGTAGGCTGACACGAGCGGTTCGATGGTCGCAAACACGGCGTGATGCACAGCGATGCGCAGGATCTGTCGGAGACGCTGGCTTTCATCGCTGTCCATTGTTTCGACCATGATGTCGAGGGCGACGCGGCGGACCAAAACCGACTCAAACGCGGCAATTGCACGGGGAGCCGGCAAGCGAGTTGTGTCGATAGCCACGACTGCGGAGCTTGGAGACGACAGAGCTTCCTTGGGTTGAAAGATACAGGACGGCGGAATGAGCGAAGGGCATGCAGACATATTTGATACAGAGGGTAACGCAGACGGTGACGTTTCTTGGACGACGATGCGCTCAATGTCTTGGCGGAGCTTGGCACGCCACCGATGGAGCAGCCTCCCCGTGGACGATTGAGTCGTCGACAACGCGCGGCGAAAGGCTTCAAGGTGGCGCGAGAACGCAGCGTGTTCGTCTGGAGATGCGAAACTTTGTAGCGGCAGAGCTTCGTAAGGATGGGAATCAATCGCAGGATAAGTGTCGGCCATTTCGCGCAGTTGATCCAGCAAGGCGTTGCCGGACGAAGGCGTGAGTGACGGAGCCAACAGCGGAGCTGGCGACCGTTGTATTGCGTCCTTGGCGATAGCGAGGACAGAGTCCATGTGCCGTTGCCGTGAGTGAAGCATTACGTACTCGGGATGTGCTGCGATGAGCTCGTTTGGAGGTAAGAAGAACAAGTCGTCGGCAACGTCGTCAGTCGAATGTGACGAAGACGCCAACTCCGTTAAAGCATCACATTCGCCGCAGCGAGTGTTCAGGATTTGTACTACACACTCTTCCACGCTGATGGCGAGGCGCAGGTCTTGGATCATGAGATTGTAAAGAAACCGATGTTGCTCGACGACTTGACGAGATGTGCCGTGACACGCGAGCTTGCGAACGCGAATAGCCCTCTCTTTCTCGGCGCGCAATAGATCTATAGCGTACTGTTGTTTTCGCACGGTGTGTTCGACTAACGTCGCCAACAGCGCAGCTTTGTACTGGCTGAGCCTTGCAATTACATCGACAATCGGTGTGTTGTCACCGCCGTAGGGCGACAAGACCACGCTCTTCACACGAGTCAGCAGACGGGTAGTCCAGGAAGACGGCCTTTCATCCAAGATTCCATCGTTGAGCGGATTCGCTTGGTTGCCGTCGTCGACGTCCGCGCTCGTGTTTTCGGCGGCAGCAGGACTCGATGGCATGTCGTGTTCTCAGCTTTGGTGCATTGCGATCTTGGTATCCGGACAACATCACGACACAGGCCAATTGTATTGGGATTTGCAAGGATATCCGGATAGCAGGTGTGCCACAACATTTGGCGAGAAGTTCGACACCTGCCGAGCGGTCGATGTTTGCCTGCACACGAGCAGGACCGAAGCAATCACGCCTTTGAGTGCACAATGTGGGTGGTATGCTGTGGCTTAGCACCCAGGCAGGGCGTGGAGCGAATTCAGCAACAAGCACTACCATAGCCCCATCTGTTCGTCAAGACATGGAGTGGAATGGATGGCGTCGAATGGAGCACCACCAAGTTCACAAGCATGTGCTCGAGTAGGTGAAGTCTTCGGAAATTGAGCGGAGGCTAACTGTCCGACATACTCGATGGATCCCAACGGTGATGCATGATGCGACTAACAGTAAATACGCCCGCCATCCTTCACTTGGCCACGGTAACTCCTGCCATGTACGTTGCTTTCGCCATGGAACGACAACGTACGCAATACTTTCACCGCCTTGCATTGCTACCAAAGATGAGCTGCCAGAGATAGCCATGGGTGGAAGGGAGGGATTTCGCGGTGTCTTGACGGCGCAGCCACGGACACTCTCGATCCTTTGCGTCCAAGTACAAGTCAAAAAGTTCGTACATCAGCGGCGACGACTTGCGCTTTGTGCGCCACTTGTTGTTGGGTGGACGTTCGACCTCCCACGGCTTTCCATACTTGCCGTTGGGCAAGGACGAGTAGTGGTGCGCGTACGTATTTGCAATGCGGTCGCTCGCGTTGGCGAATCCAAGGAGATTCGAGTCGGGGGCGAGAAGGTCCGCGTTGAGCACGACGTAGTGCGGCGGCAGGAACGTAACGGGATGCCACACGTCATTCAGGACGTCCATGTCGTAATAGTCCGGGCGAGTGGATGCGGCCACTGCCTGCGAGAGCTGACGGAAGCGAGCGTTGCTGGGTGTGAACACGAGCAAAGTCGACGCAAAGAACGGCTGAGGAGAAATGTAGTATGCCCGAGGCGCCCAAAGCATGGAGTCGCTCGCACCACGACCGCCTTCACCTTGCACGTGGAGCGGACGGAGTTGAGCAAGTCTGTCATCGTATGGAGCTTTGTGCAGTGTTTCGTCGACTGATGCCGAGTCGTCGCTACTTGTCAGCGCAAACAAATGATCCAAGTTACGATGGAGCCACATGTCCGAGTCCAAGTACACGACGCGGTCGTACCCACGTTCCTCGAAGATGCGAAGCTTCGTGAGGGATTCGCGCCAAATGCTGGACTCCCCGCGCATCGACTGCGATATCCATGGCTCTACAAACGTCATCTTGGTGTGGGTGGCCTCCACGGTTGCTGTCCACGCGTGCTGCTGAGTCTCAAGCGCGGCGGATATCAAAATCACAATTGGAATTGAGGGAGGTGTCCCCAAACGACGTATGTTTCGCGCCATGATCAGAGCGTTGCACATCGTGAGCTCGGTCGTGGCGTACAACATGTAGGCAAATCGGTTGCCGTCGGGGTGTGCTGCAACCGAGGAATTCGTCAACGTGCGGGACGTAGTGCTAGGAACCCCTGCGTAAGCGAGGAAGATCACACTACACAGTGCCAGCGTAACGATGCTAGCGAATACAGCTTGAAGCGTTAACCGTGCGATCGAGGCACCATGCCGCCGCCGCCGCCAAGATTTGTTGTGCATGGCCTAGTCGTGGTGATATATCGCAGGTGGCTTGGTGTGGCACGGCGCTTTTGCAATTGAATTTCGTATTTTGTACAAAACCCCACTTGAAAACCAATCGACCACAAAATTCAATTTGATTGGCTGAAAATTCAGAATGTATGCACCTCCTAAAATCATGAAAATCTAATCCTTTGAACTTTGCCAATCATATTTATCATTCATTTCCATCAGCCAATCAAATGGCTTCCATTTTATACAAATAATACAAATACTGTACAATTGCAGTCTCAATTGCTGCGGCCTGAACAGAGCAAAGCCATCGCTCGCGACTGGATCGCACATGACGGGTGTGCTGAACTCCCGCTGGTGGAGATGAAATCGAAGATGGACGAGGTCCCGCTTGGAAGAGCCGAGTGCAATTTGCCCTCCTGCGGCGCGGAATGGCTCGATTGATCGGACAGGAGTGCATGGACACACAATGCACGAGCAGGTTTTCCTTCACAAACACCATCAAGTGTTTCATGTCTCCCGCCGAACAATGCAGAAATTACGTGTTATGCTGGAGTAACCAGAGGCCCCAATGCACGGCAAAGTCTCCGTACGCCTTGACCGAGTCCAGGGGATGGCAGTCGTCGGGGTACCACTGCACACGGACCGTGCGCCCATGGTGCTGCAGGCTGTGGAAGAATTGGATCCCTTGTGTCGGCGGGACGCGGCGATCCTTTCCACCAAGGCCGAGCAGCACCGGCGTTTGGATTGCCGCGAGGTCGTTCGCCATGGGACTGAGTTCCCACATCCGTGCCAATGTTGCGCTGCGCGGCGGGCCATGGGACGACGCAACGGCCGACCTGGTCGCAATCGAGTCAAAAGCAGCCACCCCCGTGACTGCACACCCCCAGTCCGGGATGTCGCTTGTGAAAAACAAGCTCGAGATGTTCACGACAGGGTTCCGCAGGACCGCCGACCTGTAAAAAGACGGGAACTGCCCGATGAGGTGCGCGACGAGAAAGCCGCCGTGGCTCCCGCCAGACACATGCACACGTGTTGCATCGAGTCGTCCTGCGTATTTGGCCAGCACGTGGAGCACAGCATGATGGCAGTCGATGACATCTTGCGAGCCGACTTTTCCGACCAACGATTCCAGCGGCGCACGGCCATACCCAACACTTCCACGGTAATTTACCTAAATCGTTTTCGTCAGCGATGGTCCATGCGCATGTCGTACCGCGACGACGGCAAACCCGAGCGCGCAAAAGTACGCATACGACGCGCGGAACGTCGCGGGGGAGTGGCCGTGCGGCCCGCCGTGCAGGTCGACGACAACAGGAATGCCGTTGGCGGACGGCACCGACGCCCCAGGGGACGCCAGCGATGCACGGCTTGGCCACAACACGAGGGCGTCGTACGGAGATTCGCTCGAGACCTGCGGTAGCAGTGGGGCCGCTGCTTGCGCCGCCACGGACAGCACTCGACTCGCGATGGAGGTTGGAGCGATGGGCTCGATGGACCACGATTCGACAAATGGACAACGCCCTTGCGTGTAGACAGGTGTGCGGGACACGACGTGCGCACCGTGCTGGAGATTCACCCATTGAATCCCGACCGGCGTTTGCGGCGTGCTCACGGCCACGAGCGCGTGATTTGCATAGATGTCGACCAGCACTTCCGACCCAGTGCCTTCATCGCCTAGCGCATACTCGGGGGACTGAACCGCGCCAGTCGCGACTTCGATCGCCTTCCACACCACCCGCGTGCCCACTTCCGTGTTGACGTAGATGTGGGTCGAGTCATGGGACCAAGCGTGCGGCAGCAGCGACAGCATGTACAAACCACGAAAGGTCGAGTCCGATGGCTCGTCCACAATTGGGACGACGACGCGCTCTTCCTTGGTAGTCCAGTCGAATACACCTAGCAGGTTGCACGTGTTGTGGGTTACGACGTCTGCCGTGCCGAGGAAAGCAATCTTGGTTCCGTCCGGACTGACGCGAGGCGAACGGGTGTTGGCGGCAAGTCGAAGCGGCAACTTGATGGCCTTGCCATCCGATGCCACGTCCAGCGAGTACAGGGCTTTGGGGCGGTTGAAGCAGTAGATGAGTCCGAGGCGGCGGCTCGTCGTGTCGATTGCAGTGAACACGATCGAGTTGGTGCGGGGCACGACTGCGACTTCGCTGCAGGCCAAGGACGATGGGATTCCTTGTACCTCGGCACACTGGCCGCTTTGGACGACCATGGTGAAGACTCGGGACGTGCGCTTGCCAACGTATTGCTCTCCCCAATCTTCTTTATAGTCAAACTGATGCCCGACGACCGACGAAGAGTCCTTTGAAGCGTCGGCGGCAGCATTCGCGGGGCTCCAGAAAGGTTTTCCGTCGGCGTCCTTTTGCTCGGCGATGTAGTACACAAACGTCTCGTCTTCGGACCAGCAAACACCGCCTTCGGACACACCCAAGTACAACCCGCCATGCAGCTCCTTCGGTGTGCGATGGACGTGGAGTAAACGCTGTTGCGAGTAAAACGCAAACTGCGCCGATGCGTTGTCATCGGGAACGTCCGTGATCACGACCGACCGCATGCTTGACGGGGAGTAGCTCACGTACTGCGGCGTAATACTCGTGGGCAGCCCGGACACGATCGCGTTGTTGGACAAAACGTGTTGCGTCGACGTCAAGTGGATGGTGCTGTTGACAAGATCACGGTCTTTCCACACAAGAGAGGCATGGAGAACAGCGCTACCATCCTTCTTATCCGTTGAAGGCACGATGTGACCACTGGAAAACGTGCGTTGGCTGCCTTCAACGGCATGAAGGAGTGACGCAGCTGCCGCCGCTGCAGTCGGCGCGGTCGTCATGTTGTGGTCCGGAAAATGTATCCATGTTGAAGTCGGTACGGACGAATTTGCCCCATCACGGGCGTTTTATCCGGGAATGTGGGGAGGAGCTTGAGGGGTTGGGATTTAGTAGCACTATACTATTAGTAATCCAAAGGCAACAAAAGCGAGCAGGGAACATCTTTTTTCAATCTATTGTTGCGTCAGTTCAAAACTTCAACGAAAATATTTCTGACGCAGAACAATTGACGCAACAAATTGCACATACATATTCCAAGTGACTGGATTCAAGGCGTTCTTCACGCGTTTACAAAACATCGCAAGCGTCCACCACACTGTTGGCTTGCATCCATGAATAGCTCACACGAAAGTGTAGGCACAATG
>NW_008580177.1:326321-365476 GCF_000520115.1 Aphanomyces invadans | reverse complement strand
TTCGCTGTCGGCAAACCCGCAAAAAAATGGCCCGATCCTATCGTACGAAGGACTTAGACTTGATCGCTGTAACAACCTGTCGAAACGACCGATTTCATAGTGTACAACGTCCGGGACAGTCGGGACCTTGGCCAGTCTTGCGACAATGCGCTTACTGGACAGCCGTCCTGGAACCGCAAGCTTGAGTGCTCGAGGGCGCAGGTTTTGTAGTCCCCCACGGCTTAAGGAGTATTACTGCGTGGGTTCCTGCTTGCCGAGCTACCATGGACGTGAGGGCCCATTTTTTTGACTGCGCGGCCATCATCCAACTGGGCATCGTATCGTCTCGGCGCCGCACTCATGTAATCAGTCGGCGTCACTCTCAACCAATCATCATGGCCAAGTTCGATGCCGTTGCTTGGTGGTGACCAAGGCTATGCAGCTGATCAGCGTTTGGTCTTCCGTCGTCGACATCGCAACGCCGTGCACCCCTCACCAGGGCAACAGCCTCGGGTGCCAAACGTACAGGGCATGCTAGAGGTTCGATCCCACGTCTTGGGGTGTTAATCCAGCGCGTCATCGCCATCCACCTAGGCGCGGCTGGCGCACCGAGCCTCAGTCAAACTGTGCCGTGGGCTCCTGAAGTTGCAGTTGGCAAGACCAACTGTCGTCGGCAAAGTGATCATCTCCAGCATTACGTCGATGGAGTGGTCATATCGTCATTAGCCAATCATTGACCTGATCGAATTGCATTTCTACCAATGGCATCGGGTCATGCCAATCAGTAAATCAACCTGACATTTGCAGTGGTACCGGCACACGATATACCACAGTTGGGTCTTGATATGGTGTGGCCGCATGCAGCAGCCGACAACGAGCGAGCCATCCGCAATTCTCATGAACGCCGCCGCCGCCGCAGGCCGTTCCACGCCGTGCGCGGTCGAGTTCTACAAGTTCTGTCGGTGTGAATCGATCTTTGAGACCAAGTACCTCAGGTGAGGAGGCATCGCTGGTCACGCATTGTCGGTCCCCGTTGTGACACCGTTTTGTCGTGTTTGTCTTTCAGAACACATCGCGCGGGCGGCACCAAAGTCCTTCGGTACGCCTTCACTCTCCATGATTCATCTAGCCCCGCTAGAACAGCCAACCCTCATGCAACGTCCGCCGCGATGGGGACGACGACATAGATGTTTTCCACATTGCTGCCCTGAGCACGTGTTCAACAGTGTGTGCGGCTCGTCAATCGTGACCCGAGTCCATGGCGACCGGTCCATTTTGGGCCATTCCATCACATATCTTCGCTTCGAAGCATCGTACGACAACGAATGGAAAGTCGGCGACACGATTCCTGAACACGTCGTGCTGGCCAATGTTCGGCGGCAGACCCACAGCGTTGGCGAGTGGATTACAAGCCACTACGATGGCTTGGACGAGGTGCGTACGTCGATCCCTGAGATCAGTCACCTGGACGGTCTTGTACTGGCCAGGCTCTGTCCCCGCGACATGCCTTGACACCTTCCCCCGAACTTGGTGTAGAAAGATGACGCGTGTCAGCGAATTTAGCCCGAAAGCCTCCTTGGGTTGGCATTATCGGTGGATTGGAGGGTCGGCGCGACTGCAGCGCCAGGCGATGCATACGCTCCGGGTACGTCATTGCAAGCGCCATCAGCAGCATCTTGACCTCGATTGTGCTGTGGCAGGCGTACGTGGTCGTGCGCATTAATGACGGGCCTTATCTTTCTCGTCGCAACTTCAATCATCCCAACCCCGTTCTCTTACGAGTCATTGCCACAGCCACGTCTCCGCCATTCATCGTCATGTCGTACCGTCGAGCATGCAAAACCTGCCAGCGCCAAAACCCTGAAGATATTGTTCAATGCCAATGTGAAGGCATCTACCGCATCCCTCCCAGCCACACTTTGGTCGCCAGCTCAACCAACCCTAGCGGCGACGTGCCATCTATTCGCGGCTCGCCTGTGGACGTCGCTCAAAGCAACCTGCGCCACGATGCTTGTGTTCTGCCTCGTCGACAGCTTCGCCAAAGTTGGGAGAGTTTGACGTCCCCAACTCTGCATGCTCATGGTCGTGAAATTGACGCGGCTGCAAGGATACAGCTGCGTGAGATGGAAGTGGCCATGGCAACCGTGCACAGCTTTGCCGCGTCCTTTCCACTACTTCCAGCGCAAGGCCCCCACTTCACTGCACTCTGGACGTACCTCACTGGCCATTCACACTCACTCAACATCGCAGTGCTCCCACAAATTTTCATGGACGCGTTTGTTTACCATGGTTGCCAAATCCCGCGCAAATTCAACCATGTTGTGGGCGGAGTGAGTGCCGTGTTAGCCCAGTGCTGTGCCCACCAAGGTGCCATGGTCCAAGCGTTTTTGCAAACCCACGCGTCGGCGCTGCTGCGCAAGGCCGAGCTCGAACAGACCTATCGGCACCTCATTCTTCGGCTCCACACCAACTTGAACGAAGCCCTGGCTCCGATGCACATGACGCTAGTCGCACTCGCCCATGATGCCCTCGAATTATGCCGCGAACTTGTTTCGTCAAGGGGGTCCCCGAGTGTTGCAGCCGCTGCTTCGCTGTGTTTGGCCAAGTGCCGTCGGTTTCGCTCATCTTCTTCATTCTCATGGTTTGTCGCTCAAATGCGGGAAATATACATGGTGCGACCGTCCCTGCTCCTTCCCTGTGCTCACGGGTGGATGCGCGATAGGCACTGCAGCCCACATCCGCAGTCCCGATCGCCCCTCTTGCCTTGTCGGCGTCGTCGCCATTCAACGGGACATGGGGATTCAATCAACTCTTGGCCATGTCGTCGTCACCCCCACCGCAATGGCTCAATCCGTCCATGCTTACCACCCTCCGTGCAAGTACCATGGGGTTGGTGGGGTTTCGGCTCGCGCTGACGACTGCTCCATGCTGCACGCTGTGGGTAAGTTGGTACGCACGGCCCACCGATCGCTGCGAAATGACGCAAAGCCCTTTGTCCCCATGTAGGTCCGCGCTGTGTCGGGCACGATGGGCCACCCAATCGTCGTCCCGCCGTCCGAATTCACCTTGAACGGAACGCCGCAAATCCTGAGGGTGTTCCCGAACGGCGAAACGACGATGGAAGCGATGTCGAGTCACCTGACAGGCGATTACATTGGCGCATACCAATTGGAAGCGAGCGTTGGAGGACGCCCCTCGGTCGACCTTTCGCTCTTTTCTTGGCCACTGGATGCAGTCGACTCGGATGTGCACCATGTGGAGCTTGGATTGCGTCCTCGAGTATGTTACCGCGTCCAATTCCACGCAATCCTTGCCGATCCCAACTCGCTCCATGTCCGCATGCAAGTGTTCGCCGCACCGGAGCGAGCACGTGGCGGCGACTATTGGGGATTCAGTGTTGCCCAGCGCCTCGCGTGCTACGACACATCGAACGAACGCTTGGTCGTGGATGTTCTCGGCCAGTACGGGCGTCGTCGAATACCATGCCCACCAACCACGAACACGACTTGAACCAGCAAAACGCCGCGCACTGCCCGCCACGGCATGTTGACGGAGCGTGTGGTTGGAGCCAATTGTACGCGCGCATACTCTTGGCAGTCTGTGTGCGCGGCAATGTCTCCAAGAGAACGCCGTAGCCGCATGACCATGACGAGACCACGGCATGCAGCGGAATACGGTATATTATAAGTCTTTAATGCACACGGGGGTCGTTCGCACGGCGGTCGTTCTTACAAACGCAAGAACGACGAACCAAACTGGAATGCGCCCATGACGACAGAACCGATGGCTCCAGCCATCAACATTGGTCGTGTGCCCGCCGTCGACTTGTACAGCATGCCCGTGGCCCCTGCGGCAAGGACCGGCACAGCCTTGTCTACGAGGACGAACCGCTCGAGTTCGACAGTGTCCGCAAGTTCTTGGATGGACGAGTACATGAGCGCCAAGATTCCCAATGCGTTACCGGCACGGGAGCCGCGTTGGCCAGCCGCGTTGAATAAACTGTTGAGACGCACCTTGAGCTTGGAACTTGGGGCGTTGCGGATCCCTTCAACAACACCGATGGCACCGCCACCAAGGATGCCACCAAAGTAGCCCATGCCAATAATATGGGTCGCTCGCTCATGGAACCCGCGACCGCGGGTGTCGTACTCGAGGTAGTCGGCAGCGGAAGGTGCGGTCGTGCCAGCAATACCAAACACGGGGGCAATGGCGCCAAGGTCAATGTTGGAGCTACCTCCAAAGTCCGGAAGAGTCAGAGGACCCGACGAGGCGGCAAACGCTTCGAACGACTCGTCCGACTTGAACTCGGTGTCGTTCCACCCGTGGTTGCCGCTGCTGTTGCGGGACATGATCGCTCTCAATCGTCAGGGGCAGAAACAATGGCACAACGCCAATCGTGGACAAAATCGCACTTAATCCAATGTATGGCGAATTTTACATGTTCGCATAGGTGCGAAATGGGACTTGGCCATCGAACTTTACAATGTTGGGAGAGTGGTAAAGTGTTCAATTTTGGTTGTGTACCGTACAGCGTCGGATAACCTGCCGCATCATGTCCGGAAAACGCCAAGCAATTACAAACTCTGAATGAAATGGCACCACACCGATGGAAGCACGCCAGCCCGTTGTGGCCTCGACGATATCACCTTCGTCCTGGGTATCAGCGAGAAGAGGATGGTAGGATCGATATTCGAGGGGTGCCCTGCATGGAGATTTCACTTCTTGGCTACCATCGACAGCGGCGAGTCTCTGGAAAGGCCGGTGGGGGTCAGCGTGGTAACATATGTCATCCGAAAATGGATTTTTCAAAAAATAGTTGCAGTTGGTAAACGCCATGGCGAAAAATATCTTTTTTGAGCGACAAAAATCAGCAAAAAAGACAGGATGCCGGGAGGGGTGAGTCATATTGTCGGCGTGGAAAATACCTCTGACATTTGGTATACTAAATTGATGTAAATTAAAAAATACGAAATTGTCTGTCACGTCAACCTGCCGTTGCATATTTGCTGACTCGCTGGAATATCTCCTGTTCACACTGGCTCAATCGACATGGAAATCAAATTCGAAAAAATGGAAGTTTTCGGCCTCTCCCATGACCTGTCGATACAAACTGCAAGATTGGTTCGAAATTTTTTTCTGGAGGTGACATTTTTCGAGCCTGTCGACTCAACTCGCGACTTTGAATATTCGATTCCTTGAGGTCACCTACCCATCCACAGTCTCCCGACAAGACCGTGGATCCAATCTATCGACCCCCAAAGCATCATGTACGTCGACGTGCGCTCTAGCTCTCCCATGATGACTAAGTAGCACATGTGTTGTCGTAGACATGGCAACCTTTGTCGTGACGTCCCTACCTAGCGATTTATTTGTGGGACCAGTGAGTCCTGTCGATCGCATCACGGCAAAGAGCCCAAATCATGCCGCGTTTGTCGATCCGAAGAAGGAACTCAAGCGCGTTCGAAGCGTCGGATTCGAAGGCGCTGACATTGTCGAGTTCGAACCTACCATCTTCACGACCACGGTCACATCTGGCGGCGTCCCGGTACTGCTCGTTTGCCTGTGAAAGGATGGCGATGACGGGAGTTGGCATGCGCATGTAGGTGGGGCTATCTAACATGGAGCGCCGAAGGATCCGAAGGCGCCTGGATTCGTTTGAACTGGAGCGAAAAGATGAGTAAGTGGCTGTGGATGATCATGCATTCGACACTCACGGATCCCATGGGTAGGCGCGTATGCCGACAAAACTACATGGAAGAAGGGTACTTGGATCCCGACGAGAGAGCTACGATCCTGGGCAATGCTGGCTGCGAAGCTTCCTCGTTTGAAACAGTCGAAGCTGAGCTCAACTTGATCATTGCCCATCGACGAGAATCCAACGAAATGGACGTGCAATGCATATACGGACTTGGCGAGTACGGAATGGAAGACTCGGAAGTCCCTGATGCGGTGCATGACGACGATGCTGATTCGAGCGACGACGAAGGGCTTCCAGGTCCATCTCCTTTCCACAGCACGTACTTTGCAACGACAGCCGACACAACCCACGAGTGGAGGCAGACTCTCGACATCATTGCTCGAACCGACATGCATGAACACATCAACAACATTGACGACCACCACGACGATGGCGGCGTATGGACCACCCACTTTCGACTTGACAGGTGTCAAAGTACGACCGAAGAAAGCACCACCCCAACGGCAGTGGAAGGCAGTGTCGGTGATGCGATGAACGGCTGCTTCCTGCCCACGTGCGACGAAAACTTCTCGGACCAGGACTTGAGCAGCACTGATCTCGGTGACGCATCTGGTCTGTGAAGTCGCGACGGCCGGGGCGAAGGACCCCCCTTTATAGTACCTTGCTAGGGAGATACCACAATTGTACAGATTGGTGATGCGATGGTTTGTTGCACCGCCGCGCTCGCCATGCGTAGTGCGAGGAAGGTGGACACATCACTACATGGCCACCATAGTCTCTAGCACACGACCGCCTCCATAAAGCACCATGCCTGCACCATGCCTGCAGCTCTTGTACATGTCCAAGAGCCCTCGTCGTCGTCTCCATGAGGAGCACCGTCAAAGTTCATGCAACGGCAAAACTGTTCTAACCAATCGGAGCGTTTCGGCCCGAGATTTTCGATCTTGGGGGGAAGCGGCACATTTTTTGATCGCTCGTGGGACGGATGTATCGAAAGGACATTCCGTTTGCCACGCACAAGCTTGTGACGCGGCGGAAGCCACGGCAAGAGCTCTCGGACGAGCAACGGAAGGAGCTGGTCGAGGCATTCGACCTGTTTGACACGAATAAGAGTGGCAGCGTCGACTACTACGAGCTCAAGGTGCCGCATGTGTTCGACAGTCGGCAACGGGGTGCTTGTTGACGCCGCATGGCGCATGTAGGTCATGATGCGGGCTCTGGGGTTTGATGTAAAGAAGCAAGAAGTGGTCAAACTCGTGGAGGAAGTCGACGTCCATCGGTCGGGACGGGTGCACTTGGACGACTTTTTGGAGATCAGTACGGAGTCGTTTCGATCGAGATGGAACCACACCATTATGGACACCGCTGTCTAGTGCGCAGAAAAATCACATCGCGAGACCCCGACGAAGAAATTATCAAGGTATAAGGCATTACTCTGGTCTTGGTTGACAATTGCCGTCGCGATCGTGTCGTAGGCATTTGCGCTCTTTGACGACGACCAGACGGGGGAAATCACACTCAAGGTTCTTGCAACGTCCTATGCTTGACGTCGTCGCTGACGTTGGGACTGCTCTAGAACATGCGCCGCATCGCGAAAGAAATGGGCGAGACCCTGACAGATGACGAGTTGCAGGTGCATGTGCCGCGGCAACACATTGGCATGATGGGCACGTCTTGATAGGCCATGATCGACGAATTCGACTCGAACCAAGACGGAGTGATTTCGCAGGAGGAGTTTCTCTCCATCATGAAGCAATCCAGCATGTACTGAGTTCAATGTTACATGAAATCCACGTCCGTGGTAATGCATAAGATGGCGACCCCCGCCACGATGGAAGCTATGCTAGTTCTTGCGTCCAGGTCGCGCAATGTCTCCGACTGCATGGAAAGTCAAGGAACACAGTCGTTGTTTCCGCAACTCTTCATCACGTGTAGAATTGCAACGCCGCCAACAAGGCGCCCCTTGTTGACGGCTACAGCACTAAACGCTGAGCCATGGAGGATAGTCTCCCGTTGTCAAACGATATGGTCGAGATCGAAGCCATTACGTGCTCGCAGGGTCGCGCCACACGTTTCAACGTGCTAGTCCTCCTACACAGCAAGCACGACGCGCTTTGCTCACACTACATCGACCTGAACATCGAACACAAGCTCACATGAAGCGCATGGGGTGGTTCAACCTGACTTGTTAAGTTACACTAAAAGTGCATTCACCAACATACTACCCAACTTAATGTTCACGGCCCTACAAGAATGATGTCGTTAACAACGACAATCGAAACAAAACCAGCAACACAGGGCGTTGAGGTCCTGCGAGCGCGTGTGGGCATAGAGACCACGCAGGTTCGCAGGGCCATCCCCCTTACCACCGGATCGAGGGTGAATGTATCTTGTCAGAGTGACATTCAACGACGAGCTCGTGGAAGGGCAACCGAATTCTCATGCAGGATGGATGGGTACACCATGTGAATGGCTCCGCATTATTACCTGGACAGCGCGGACACCGGGGAGGGTGATTTCCAAGTGCGCCAACAAGTCGCGGGTGTCGCTGTCGAGTTCGATGTTTTCAACGTTGATGGCAGAGACATCCGGGACAAAGTCCAAGCGGCGCTCACGTTCTTCTTCTTGCAACTTGAGCGAGATGCCACGTACGGGGCCACGTTGGATGCGCTTCATCAAGTGCGTGATGTAGCCGGCAATCTTGTTGCGCATGCGCTTGGACGGGATGATCGCGACTTCGTCGCAGACACGCTTGTTCGAGTCGAAGTCCAAGTTCAAGCGAGCATAATACTTTTCAATGATTTGGATCGCGGAGCGCTTCACGGTCTTGGTTCGGACACCCATGTTGAGTCAATTACAAGTCAAGAAATGGCGGCGGAAGGCCAGGTCCGGCCGGCGACTGCGGGAGCCACCAATCCCTATAAGGATCTCCACCAATCACACGTCAAGATTCCTCCACCTGCATTTCCATTGGACAAACATGATTGGTGAAAAGTGTAGGAGTTTACACCAATCACAGTGAGAGACACGCCCGCGGCGAGTGCTGGATGATCATTGCCATGACCCCAGCAGGAATCGTACCGGAATCGACAAAGCAGGGGGTCGCATGAATGTCTGTGGTTCCGCATCGAGCTGTGGATTAATGAAAATTCGACACCACTCACGCTGCGATGCATGTGAGCCAACAAGCATTGCGGATGGAGAGAGCTGGAAGAATCAGTTTGCACTTGGTGGGCATACGCCATGTTATCGCCATATTACAATCCGTCCTTAAGCAATAATGCCGTAGACGAGAGGTTGGGTTTGCATGGAGGACGTTGCGCGCTCTCGTGTTGCAGACAGGTCGGGTCGTCCAGCGAGGCGCGTTAATCGTGGTGGCCATCGCCCTCTTCGTGGTCTACGTCTTCTGCGGGAACTAGCTCGTACTCAATGCCGGAAACATTGTTGGAAGTATTGACGGACTGTGGGGCATGGGGAGTCGATGCAATTCCGTCCGGGTGAGGTGCAATTTTGCCCCATTGTGTCACGTTCAGACGCAAGAAGCCATTGTAGACATCAGCACTGGCATTTCGAATCACCAGCACCCGACCCACTTCAACCAACTTGATTTGTTCTACCAAGCGGCTGCTGTCAACGGAGCTAGCACATCGTGATATGCCACCAAAAGCAACGTACCGTTTCTGGCGTTTAGTACGACCGTGCCTGTTTCGTCCCCGACAGTGGCTTCAACTATCCGAACAATGGACCCGTCGATCCGAGTCTTTTCAGTGGCAGGATCAATTGCATGAACTTGGACCACCAAGCAGTGTCCTTTGGTTGCTGGCGCCAGGTCCTTGACTTTAACGTCTACAAGCGAGCTGTCAGCATCATTGAACGGCGCCAGTTCATTTTGCCGGACACGTACATGTAGCTCGACGCAAGGGCTTCTTTGTGTTAACTGCCGCCATGACGAATATGTGGGGGATGCCGCGCGCTGCGTGTGGACGTCGTTGGATTCGAACTTTAACGAACCGTCCGGATACACACCGATAACAGTTCTTTCAAAATAGTGACCTTTCCCAAATTGCCTGATATTTTGACGAGGAGTCTGTGTGGCTATAGTTGTTCTCTGATTGGTACAAATTTTATTAGTTAACTTACGTTAAAAATGTCTGAGGGAACAATCGCTCAAATCGTTTATAATAATGTCGTTTGAACGAGATTTTACTGCGCACATGAGTATACCTGACAGTATCCTCGTGCCGCAAGAGGGAGTGCTTCCACCTCGTGGGGCCTCATAATCCTTTAATTCCCTCCCGCCTCTCCCCATGGCCAACTTCTCGCTTCAGAGCATGACAGGGTACAGAGGTCAAAATTCACACAGTGCAATACTTGCGGGGTCAAGCACGACTCCTGCATCATCTCGGGGATTCCGACAAGTTCCACAGCCGGGCTTGAGAATTCGTTGTTGTATGAAGTTAAGTTGACAGAATTGTGCCTCAGGATTTTTGTCTCGAACCTGCAATTTGTAAAACGTTTTATATCTAGCTATATTATTCACCATCCTGGGCATGTTGAAGGTAGAAGTTATTGTAGGATCGGCGTGAGGTATAAGCATACAAAAACGAAAGGACTTTTCACGGCCGCTACGCCTGCCGCGAGCTCCCATTCACGCACGACAGCCCTTTCAAGGATTTCCAGCTTTGGTAGAGCTTTACCGAAATGAACTGTGTGTGTCCGAAAAACACACACAGTATGCAGAACATGTTGAACGAAATCACTTGGTTTTTGTATGTAATCGTTGGTGTGAGCATCGATGAGCCCTTGAGCTCTACCTCCCTTGATTTACTTCACCCACTGCCCCTGCTGTCACCATCATCGTCCGACGGCTGAAGTGCTTCAGCATGCCACGGGTGATGCCAAGACCAAAGTTGCAACATGTACAGATGCTAGCCTGTTGGACATGACGAAGCGTCGTCTACAGTTGGATCACGTGGGACATTCAAGGGCATGTGGCACTTTAGTACAACGATCGATGCGACCGAGGAAGTGATCGCATTATACAAGGACCATCATCGCACGCTTAAGTGTGCACTTCGCTTAGGATTGTATGCCAAGTTCAAGGAGTCGTTGGGGAACAACCCAGGCACTAAATCCTCCAGCCGCGTGAATTTTGCCTCAAGGAGGCTTACGGGAATATTGGAGTCCATCGTGATCGTGACCCCTTTCGTTGTAGTCAAGACCCGGCTACAGAAGGAAGTTGAAAACGGACGATTCAACGGCCCGATTGATCTGACCGGCCACTTGATCGTGAACAAAGGGGTGTCAGCGCTTTAGAAAGTCAACGTCCCTATGATGCTGCACCAAGCCAGCAACCAAGCATGCAACTTCTCCGTGTTTGCGTGGATGAACTCGATCCTGTGAGCCAAGGAGCGACGGGAAAGTCCTTGAAGTAGGGAAGAAGTTGATGAATGGAATGGTCGCGGGAAACGTGGGCCTGTCGTTGAATAAGGCAATGGACGTGATCAAAACGGGACTGATTTCTCTGTTCACTATATGTAGACAAGAGCCCAAGTACAAGGGATTCGTGCATGCTCATGAAGCCATCTTAAATGAAGAAGGCTACCTGGCGCTATAGAAGGGATTGAATCCTCGGTTGGCACTCATGGCCCCTGGGGCAAGCCATCACATGGACGGTCGTGACGCAAGCACGTCGTTTTTCGAGAAGTGAATGTCGATGGAAAATGAATTAACAGTCGTCGATTGCAGCCAGAGATCGTTTCGTTCGTTTTCAGTGAAAAATTCGATTACGTTAATGTTGGCCCAAACTTGAGTCTATCTCGCGCAATATTTACAACCACAAGAGATGAGGTATGTGTTGAAAATCGTCGAGACATGCTGAATACGATGAGCTGGTAACCTATGGCAATTTCAGCAAAGGAGCAAAAAAATGTTCAAAATGCCCTCTCAAGCAGGACTCTATGATTACTGTAGCCAAATTTATACTGATTAAACTATGAGAAATGAAGGGTGAAACCTTCCAGCATATCATCTTATAGAGGTATTCCATTTTTGTGCAGGAATAATATCTTGAAGGAGGGGTTTTTGTTATTGGAGTACATTTCAACACTTTAGGTTAAATAGCTCACACTTGATACCTATGAAGTCTAATGTATTTTCCAACCATAAAATTATGAGGGGTTTAGTTGCTGGAGTAATATGTTTCATCCAATCAGATGATTCTTGCGATTCTATTGGGCGATGGATCGCAGCTGATCAGTGAGAGCCAACTTAACAGTGTGTAAATGAAATTTATCCATTGACACAGAGAAAATTTGTTCTGGAATACATTAGGAAGTGTAAGAACATCCTACGAAGTATAATTCTAAATACAGCAGACTAATCTGCAATATTTAGAATGTCGTAAAAATTCCTCTAAACTTAAAAGTCTGTGTATAGTTTGATTTTGTCAAATCCTTCAGAGTTCGTAGTCTCTGATTCGACAATACTCCCATGCCCTCGGTCCAACCACAGATACATGTAGGTGCAGCAGTCTTATTCAGCGTCGCTCACAGTACATGACAAGAAAATTCATGTTCAAAAATGAGTTTTTTGTAATATTTGTTCTGCACTACTATTATTCCGACATCATTCGCGATATCGCTCTACACATGTATTGGTTCTCCCGATTTTCCAATGAAAAACGACAGAGAATTAATCGAAATATCATTCAACTTCAAAGACATCGACGACGTTGACCCAACGCAGCGTCCACCTGCCCTGACGCTTGAGATATTGCGCCTCTTCCCAGCGCTTCAATCTACAACTGCTTCGAACGTGAAGATGAAGGTCCTTTGTAGATACCTCCACGCTCTTGATGATGCTGGGATTGGAGCTGGTAAGTGGGTGAGTGAGTTCGAAAATAGTGGGAGTAGCAGCGATGGTGACGGAGCAAGATAACGCTAGCTAACTCATGCAACAACATTTACCTCGTGGTGTATAAATGGCCTCATGATATTTCTGTCAATAACCCTTCTCTTATTCGATACAATTTACAGGATAAAAGGATGAGTCCTCGTGTCTCGATTTCAAGTTGTTATGTCCACACCATTGAACCGTCCGGACGACAGAGCAGAGGAATGTGAAACCGATTCATTTATAAGAATATATAAATGATTCAATTCTGCGCTGATTGCAAGGGGTGGTAAAAGCTCGATATTTCGCCTGACAAATCGGGTTTAAGGTTTTAATAATTAAAACCCGATTCATGGGTATTAAAACCATGGCTTTATTCACGAGCACGCTGCAGTGCTTACAGAGGGCCGATTTGTGCTGGTGCAGGTTAACGCCGTCGGTTTAGAGACTCCTCAGGTCACTGCCTTGCCGACCACGTTTACGCCCTCCAGAAGCTGCATCAACATTGCCATTGTGGTTCAATGGATCACCGCCTGCACCAGACCTAGGATCAGAGTTGATATTGCTGTCGTCGGCGATGTCGCTTTCGATATCGATGACGATGGCCTCCGCCTCCATAACGATGTCGGACATGATTTCAAGTGAAATGGAAACTGTCAATTGCCCACCTCTCAACAAAGAGCGCAGTCCGCTATTAAAACCCGATTTTCCGAATAAAACTCGATTTTGTTCAACCTCAGACAATTGGGTTTTATATTAAAACCTGAAAAAACGATTGAAAAAGCCAGTGCCCGCCACCCTTACTCATTACTCATAATAAAGGATGGATTATTTATACTCTGGCCATTGTGGAATGTCATACACACGAGATGCAACAGATCAAAAATAGCGCACGAACGTTCCAAGTTTGCGAAACGTGTGTGACGAAGAAAGAACCAGGAGCTTGCCGCCGCTCCATGCATGTTCTCACGACGGGCATCCATCGAGCCGAGCTGCGGCAGCATGGATATGTCAAGAGAAGAGCCATCTTCGCCGAGAAGGAATCGACGTGCATCAGCAGGAGAAGTGTTTGCACCACTCTTGTTTCTCCTTGGGGTCCCTGCACCGACGTCGTTGTCTTCGTCGGCTCCCCCGCTCACACAATCCAACAGAAAGTCCACATCGCCCGTGAGTCGCTTCAACGACGGTGGCTCACCAGACGTTGCAACACCGCTCGCATGGAGAAGGAAGAGGAGGCCTACAGACGATGCAGCGTTCCCGTCCATGGAAACCATCCTCCCAAATCAACCCGACGTACTGTTCCACCCTTCTACGTCCGCTCGAAGCCTCAGGGCTGCATCCTCGCGCACCACGCTGGGCTCGCAATCCGACACCGAATCAACTCTCGACTTTCACGCCGCGTCTCTGCCTTGCGAGACAGTTGTCCGCGTCTGCTTCATGTGCGACTGTACCGAGCCTCGATCTTCTCACACGCCCCCAAGCGAACTCATCCCAAGTCCATGCAAGTGCAGCCTCTCGTGGGTTCACGTGAATTGCCTCAATGGATACCGTGAGACCAGCGGACGCAATAGTTGCCCTGTTTGCTGCACCACTTGGTATCAAGGGTATGCCACAGTCAGCTTTCGCCGAAGCTTCAGCATGAGCTTCTTTGCGCCAGGATCCAAATAGAGATAGGAGACCGGACGCCCTCAGAGCGACCGAGATGGCATTGTGAGTTGACCAAAGATAAATGTGATTTTTACACATCAAAATCTTCCATAGCTGGATCCGCATAAAAAATATTTGACGTAATATTACATGCATTATAACACTACTACTTCATTTTTTCGCACAATTATGGAAATCTAGCACTATTTTATATTACATGTACATTTGAAATGGTTATTCATGAAATTCCTTTTGTAACTATTTACAAGTATTTAAAATTGGATATTTTATTTTCCCATCGAAAAAGGCCAACTTTTGGACAATATGATAGTTGGAATACTTCGCATTCGACCACAAATGACGCGGGAAAGGGGCGGATGTCATTAGTATTAAAATTCAATATCGGATTGAATGTAATTTTTTAAAATAGCCCCAGCATTTGCGCGCAATTTCGCCACATTTGAGCGGCTCCATCGTCGAATTCAACATGACCAAGCTCAATGCATTCGACGTCCTAATGAACCGACGGATGTCAGAAGCCTCCGTTATGACGACGCGTCTTGGTGCATCAAAGCTCTCCCGCAAAAGAAGTAACGATGCGGATGCTCTGGAGACAAGGGTGGACGCGGACCTACCAAGGAAAAAGCCCAAGCATCATCAACAGCTCTTTCTGGACTTGGGGCAAAAGGACGTTGGTGACCGCACGTGCTCTGCATGTGGGTTTCTTTATATGCACGGGGTTGAGTCTGACGACAAAGCTCACGCTCAGTTCTGCAAGAAGGTGGGCCAAGGGATTTTGATATCGGGGTGGCGGTCAGAGCGTGTGCATCGGACTCTGGAATCAAAATCGGCACGAATAATTGAAATACGAGGCGAAGACGCGCCCGCACACGTTAAGAAGTTGCTGCAGGTAGACATATCTCGCCACTTTGTATCTCATGAGAGCGATGTAGATCAAGGCTTTGCTGGACGATGCACTTGGACTCGTCGACGAAGCTGTGTTCTTGAAGCAAAAGCATTTCTTGTACTTGCACCTGAACCGCGTCGTGGGTGTCGTATCCGTTGAAGATGTTGCAACAGCACACGAATTAACATCCACATCGGACGTTGTGACCATCGACCGATTTGCACAAGTTCACCAGGTCATGGTTGGCGTGAGCCACATTTGGGTACATCCCTCTCATCGCCGCCAAAGGATCGCACAGACGTTGGTGGACGTGATGCGACAGACTCTAAGCTACGGCATGACGATTCCAAAGACCAAAGTCGCGTTCTCCCAGCCCACGAGAGACGGCGTGCAGTTTGCCAAGCAGTATTGCGCACCGCATAACGTGTTGATTTATACTGGCTGAAACGTATTCTATCTTAAGGGATTTGCCGCTTCTTCTTGCACTCTGCCAAGTACGCGTCAAAGTTAAAGTCGTGCGGCTTCAAGTTGAACGCCTCCACGGTCTTGAACAGGTCGTCGTCTACGTACCGAGCGAGGAGCGCGGTCAGCAACTCGGACGCTTCTGGCTTGTCGAGGACGTTGGCGACATCTCCACGCACCAATGCGAGCTCCTTTGACGACACAAGGTCGTCATAAATCGACACAGTGAGGCAGGGCGGGGCTTGAGATGGGTTTTCTCGGTAGGCGTCCAACGTCGTGAGGAGAAAGCACTTGTCTTGGAACTGGGACAACATCGTGAAGAAGCCTTCTTCCTTCGTTTCCGCATTGGTGCGGTATACAGGAAAGACAAAGAACGCACACTTCTTGCCTCGCGCAGTCAACGTGTCGAGTTGGGTCGCCGTCAACGACGTGCCCAACGCGTCGGTCTTGGCGTCATGGTACTCGCCCCAAATGCGTCGAATTGCGTCCGGCGTTTCCTTTTCCAGGTCATCCAGCTTCACAAGAGACTGAAGCGATCGCGGCGACGGAAAGTGGAACCCACCACCAGACGATGTCGACAACGACCGCCGCGTCCACCCAACCTGGATGCCGCGTGCCACGAACATGACGATTTTCCGCACTCCACGAAATATACGCAAGCCCAGTTAAGTGCGTCTACTGTTAATTCCCACCTGGTGCTTTTTGATGCTCGTGCCAAGTTGGCGGAACTCGAAGGCATGCTAGTCGTCAAAGTTTGACCAAGCTGCGGCACTACCTCGAGACATACGACGCAAGTGTCGCTCCACGTACAACAGTACAGTCCAGTCCCGTTGACCTGGCCCCGGCGCAAACAATTCATTCGGTGAAGCAGCTTGAGACAGTCATGGGGCTCAAGTGCGTCCAACCCAGAGTCGATCTGCTTGGGCACGTCGGTACGGTTCCACCTGATTCGTTCAAGCGGCAATCCATGCATCACTCCGCCCCTTGTGTTGTCGTCTGTGGGACCGCCTATCGTATTGGATGGGAATGTCTTTCGTTTGTGCTCATTGGTCAAGGGCCAGGACAATGCGAGAATGACACGTGACATGGGCAACGCCCGCCACGCTCCAACTCTCCGATATACACGTTTCGTACGTGAGGGGGTCGATTGCGTGTGGCACTATCGACGACGGTGGTGGGCTCGGAGGAGATCTGCTGCTGCGGTGGACCTCCCGTCCTTGTTTTATCAGAGAAATTCACATGTTTGAAATGTCAACTTCAAGAACAACTCGTGAATCACAACTCGGGTGGGCAGAGGGGTCCCATAAAAATGCTTGGACCCCCCCCCATTTTTCGTTGTGATGGATTGATTGGGCCAGGATGCACTTGAGCACATGATGTATGGGTCCCCCCATTCCTGGTTCTCCAGTCGGGGGCCATGCAAATGGCAAGTTCAAATGGGGCTAGGGCAGTTGTGTTATCCCATTTCGACCAATCCAGACCGGCCGTCGTCATTGTCAATTATAGCATGTCGCCTACACTCGACAAAATTCGCCGCGCGTTTGGAGGCATCGCGCCTCGTGTCCTCGACAAAGAACTCCGCATTCAAGCGAGCGACGCACCTGCTCGTGTGGCGGCGCTTCTCATCGAGTCCGAAGATGCTCACGGAAGCGAATACGTGAGCGCTCGCGACAAGCGCCGGGCGTTTGTGTCCGGTTTTGACGGATCCGCCGGCACAGCGTTGATCACACACGACCAAGCGTACTTGTGGACGGACGGTCGGTACTTCTTGCAAGCGGAGAGTCAGTTGTCCAAGGAATGGACCCTCATGCGCCAACTCCAGAAGGACGTGCCGACCGTGGAAGAGTGGGTGGAAGCAAACCTGAAAGCTGGTGACGCTCTAGCGATCGACCCCCTCTTGACGTCCGTGGCCACGGCACGCCGCCTTGTCGAGTCCGCGTCCAAGGCCAAGGCGTCGATTGTGTGCTGCGAATGGGGCCAGAACGTTGTTGACCAAGTGTGGGGTGCTGACCAGCCCCCTCGCGTCCCGTCCGATTTGCAGGTCCTCGGGGACCACTTCACGGGCGCGTCGATCGCGACAAAATTGCAAAACGTACGAACATACGTGCATGAGGAGGGCTACTGAATTGTCTAACTGGATCATCGTGCGCGCAGGTTCGCGCGGACTTGGACAAGAAGAAAGCCACCGCTATTGTCTTGACGGCGCTCGACGACATTGCGTGGATGTTCAACGTCCGCGGCTCCGACGTCGAATTCAACCCGGTTGTGTAAGTCAGCCGCTGCTGCCATGACGCAGCTACGGTTGCGAGCTTGTGGTTTTCACGAGCATCGATCGGTTGTAGCATTTCGTACGCGCTGGTGACACTCTCGTCGGCGACTCTGTTTGTGGACGCCAAGGAGCTTACTCCCGAAGTTCTCGCCCACTTTGGATCCGACGTACGGCCTGCCGCACCTGCGACCACAATTTGACTCATTTGGGTCGTCCGAATTAGGTGCAAGTGAAACCCTACGATTCCATCATTGCCGAGGTAAGATCGAGTCTAAGAGCACGGGAGCCATCCTTCCTTGAATCTTGCAAGCGTCGCCGCACACAAGTTCGCCACGAATTACTTGGCGTGTTGTAGCTGGAAGCGTACGCCGCGGGAACCCCGGACGCGACGATCCTCGTGGACCCGGCGCAATGCAATGTTGCAATCTTTTCCGCAATCCCCCTGGCGCTCCGAAAGGAATCGCCGTCGATCGTGCTTCGTCAAAAGGCGTTCAAGAATCCCGTGGAAATTCAAGGCATGAAGAACGCTCATCTTCGCGACGGCGTGGCGCAAGTCAAGTTTTTCTCGTGGCTGGAAGAGGCCATCGCGGCGGGTGAAGTCATCTCCGAAGTCGCGGCCGACAAGAAGCAGCAAGAGTTTCGCCAACAAATGGTGCGCCATCCAACTCGTTCGACCTGCGCAAGGAGACCTGTTCAACATGGGAGATCACGTCGAGGGTGCATGCCATGTAGGAGCACTACAAGTCGTTGAGCTTTGGCACGATTTCCGGATCTGGCCCGAACGGCGCGATCATTCATTATCATGTATGTCCATCTTCGCATGCCATTTCCGTGGAGAGACGCCCCTGAACGACGATGTAGGCAACCGACGAAGCCAAGTGCGGCCGCATCACGACGGACCAAGTGTACTTGAATGACTCGGGGGCCCAGTACTTGGACGGAACGACCGACGTCACGCGCACCGTGCACTTGGGCCAGCCCACTGCGCATGAAATTCACTGCTTCACGCATGTTCTCAAGGCGCACATTGCGCTGGCCACGGTATGTCGTCGTATCGGTGTCTCTGCTGACTCGAAGAATGAGGCGGTGTTTCCGAATGAAATCGAAGGCGTCAAGCTCGACGCGATCACTCGTGCGCCGCTGTGGAAGTACGTATCCATGTCTCAAGGACCCTCGGGTCTCTGGTTTTGCATGGTCGGACGAGGTCAACGGAGTGTCGTAGGGTCGGCTTGGATTACCGCCATGGCACGGGCCACGGGGTCGGGTCTTTCTTGAACGTTCATGAAAAGGGCGTGGTACGTGTTGATGCCTCTTTCGCATGCAGAACGACCGGTCAAGTCGGCGCTTTTGTCTAGTTGATGTCGTTCAAGTTGAACCCAACGGGGCTGCTCATTGCTGAAAACATGATTGTCAGCAACGAGGTGCGTCCGTGGTCGGTCTCGTCCCCTCCGTGCTCAGACAGCGATCGACCTGTAGCCTGGGTACTACGAAGATGGCGCATTTGGCATTCGAATTGAAAGCCTCATGGTGGTCGTCGAGGTACGTCGGATGCGTCCCCTTAAAATGCGTGGTTGACGATGCTGGATGTCAGGCGCCGACCGTCGTCAACTCGGCGTATGGCAAGTTTTGCACGTTCGAAACGATCACGATGATTCCGATCCAACGCAAGTTCATCGATGCATCCGTCTTGACTCGCGACGAAATCGCCTGGGTGGACGCATACCATGCCGAAGTCCGAGCCAAGTTGTCCCCGCTCTTGCAAGACGCGCCGTCGGCGTTGGCGTACTTGGAGCGTGAAACCCGCCCGCTGGAGCAGCAGTAGAGAGATCCTCGGCACGTTTTAATGACAGTCTTGTGAGTCTTCACGTGTCATCTTGGTGTCAACTTGAAGCTTGCCAATGACAACATCCCGTACAGCCCACCGTCCCGAGTACGTCGTTCGATGCACAGACCGACCCTCTGCGCTATATGATCGTCCATGCCCTTTCTCCGTGGTGTTTGTGGCGGCAGCGGCCTTCGCGCTGGTGATCATCGCCGTCTCGAGCATGTTCTCAGTTGCACATTAGAAAATGACGAAAAAGTCGAAAACAATTGCAAAAAATGATGCATTTTGCTATAATGTTATTTTGATATCTGTAAAATACGATTGTACAAAAACGAAGAAATGTTTTGCAAGTTGTCGTTCGAATGGAACGACAAGCGATGATCGTCCTGGAAAGAGCATGAACATGAAGTGGCGCCAGTCGTATTCTGTGTCCAATGGCTTCGACGGCGCTCGAGGAGCCGCTCTTGAACAAACACGACCACCATCACGACGGCGACTACACAGACGATGATGACAGCGACGAACAGGCCAATCTCGAGTCGGGCGAGTCGCAGGTCATTATTCTTGCACGACTGAAACCCGTCGGGACTGTTGCAACCGACGGCATGGCGGCAAAGTACGCGGACACATTCACCCCGCCCTTGCAGAGTCTCATGGCCGAGAAGGAGTTTTGCGCAGCGATTGGCGCCATCAACCAAACCGTCGCCGACTACTTTCCATGCCTTTGCTGCGTCGTGTACGCATACGTTGGGTACGCGCTCACGTGCGGTCTCATGTTTTGCTGTGCGCGGCCGTGCACGTCGGAGGTATCAGTCGATCCAACGTTGTTTGTCCATATCACGATCGCAATGCCAGGTCGAGTTGCACTTGCGACGCGTCCTCTGTCGGATCAATCGCAAGGACGTCTTTCAAAATCACGGCATTCGATGGAAACTCAGGCGAACGCGGTGGACGTCGTGGATTGAAGTCTCCCACAGCCCCGACCACGACGTCCGTCGCCTTGCCGTCACGATTCCCGAGGTTCGACGAATGTCCGTGCCCATTCCTAGCAACCAAAGGCCATCATCGTCGCGATCACCGAGCTCGCCACGCGACATCCCCAACGACCGGCGACCTTCTTCTCCAATATAACTCAATTTTGAACAGCCATGTACAAATCGCACTCTCGTTGGTTTTGCGGCGTTCTGTCGTAGTCAATCGATCCCAGCAGCTACCCGCACTGGCTCGTGTACTTGTGGCGATGTTGCAAGGCCGACTCATGACCGAACGTCCTCCTTCGATTCTCTCTGACTACACACCTTCATGCGCATGGGGGTGCTGATTTTGATTTTTGGAGACCTGTCGAAGCTAGACCATTGAGCTATCCCCAGTGGCTGCGCCTTCTTTGGTGAGGGTGTCCGTCAGTGCAGGCGACCAGATTCCGAGCATGGTGCGTTTGGAGCAGTCGTTGTCGCTCTCTGCAAGCGCCATTGACTAAGCCATTCTTGTTTTCATGCTTCAAGCGCTACCGCGGCACTCGTTTGAAATCCATGAGCACGCCAACTCCAGGAAGTGCCCCCTCCCCCGCTTTGTCACCGCGATCACATGTGACGGCGTCATCTGCGTTCGACATTTGAAATTCTTGGCGGTGATGTACTCGCGCGTATCGCAAGAGACCGAGCACCCCCTTTCGCACGGTACGATGGCACGGACTGCTGCTACGTGGGTGTAGCTGGGCACACGCAGAGGAAGGAGTAGGTAAAATGAAGAATGAATTGGCAGGGATATGCTATCTACAGTGCGCGAAATATAGATAGATACACGTGTGTGATTGGTCAAAACTCTTAGGATTTTAACCTTTCACACACGTAGTTTGACCTAAGAATGATTTTGATTGGAGAAACCAATTGCAAGTGGTTATATTTTCATTGAACACTTTGTTGCCGAGCTACGATGATTTTTCTCGAACTCATAAGCATTTTGGCGCGAAAAAATGATAGGTACACCCAAGTCAACGCTGTATATCAGCACCACAGCCAAGCCAAATCAATTGAATTCAGGTTCCACAGCAGGATCAAGAATGTTCCAACAAATGACAAGTATAAAATCAAGTACTCACTTTGTCATTTGCTTCAACCATCCATGGGGAGAGGCAAATCCCTCACCGAAGTCGAACGCGCGCAAATATAGGCCTTTTCCCGCGCTGGGTACAAACCTCGCCAAATTTGTAAAGAGATTGGACGCTCACATGGTGTAATTACGCGCTATTTGAAGAACAAAGACATGTATGGAGTCGCAAAGTCCCCCGGACGTTCACCCCGAATGTCCACCACGTCGCTGCGCCTGTTGTTTCGTGAAGCAAGCAAGGGTCGTTCAAGCTGTCGTGAGTTGGTGTCAAACCTGTCGCTTCCTGTGTCCCACCGTCGCGTTTCAGCAAATTTTGCATGCCCACCCTGGCAACGTTTACAAGAAGCGAAAGAGTACCCCGAAGTTGACACCGAGACACGAAGAAGCACGGGTCAAGTTTGCCCAAGACAAGTGTCGAGCCGTCGAGATTGGACTTTTGTCATCTTTTCGGACGAGAAAAAGTTCAATCTCGACGGTCCTGACGGTTGGCAATATTACTGGCACAAGTTAGGCACCGACGAACAGCTCTACTCGAAGCGGCAAAATGGTGGTGGTTCTGTTATGGTCTGGGGACCTTCTCTTCCAAAGGCAAGGCGGAACTGCGTGTCTTGGAAGGAAAACGAGACAGCACCGAATATGTGACGACACTCTCCGACTCTATGCTGCCCTTTGGCCATACCAACTACGGATTTGATTTTGTGTTTCAACAAGACAACGCGAGAATCCACACCAGTCATGAAACGAAGGAGTGGCTGTCGAGCCAGAACATTGTTCTGTTGGAGTGGCCGGCCATGTCGCCCGACCTTAACCCAATTGAAAACCTTTGGGCTATCCTAGCCCGCCAGCTTTATGCCAATGGACGCCAATTTTTGTCTCGTGAAAGCCTTCAGAACGCAATTTTGAAGGCATGGGATGAAATTAGTCAGGAAACACTTTACAAGCTCGTGGAGTCAATGCCTAAGCGTTGTGCTGCAGTTCTTTTGAATCGTGGAAAAAAGATGAACTACTAATACGGTAGATTGAACTTTGTATTATGCATTGACTTGGTTGTGCCTATCATTATTTCGCGGTATATTTGCCAGTATATTTCGATTTTAAGTCTGGTCTTCCTAACAACACATCGTTCAATTAATATTCGATGGTGCCTTGGAGGAATGGGCTATTCCTATCCCTTGGAGACAGTTTTCATAGTTCATTGTGCAACATGGAAAGCAGTTATGCTTGAAATGTGATTGCACATACTTTATTTCGCGCACTGTAGCTGTGCTACATGAACATGGAAAGTTAAGGCGACTCGTGGGAGGAGTCGCTAGCAACCCAGGCGACTTGTTGTGAGGTCGCCTACAACCTTTGGATGGTCAACTTCAATGTCAATGAAGGAAGATCTTTGACATGTGTACATATAACTGTTACACCCTCCCCACTCAAAACGAAACCAACGGGAGTCGTACAGTGCCGGAACTCTGGATATGACACCCTTGAGTTTGGAATGGTTCACTAACACAGAGAGCGAAATAGTCACAGGGATTGCTTCACGTGCTCAATGCAATGAAGTAATGAGTACTACATGCTCATTTACTGCTTGATTTGTGGAATTGTGCGAGAAAGCGTACAGGTCAGGTTCTCAGGTGTGGAAGTCAGAATATGACATTCGATGAAAACTCAACTTGCATTATGAATTATGACGAGCAAATCACATTAGTACTTTGTGATGGCACCTTTGGCCGCCAAAACAGCAATGCAACGCCGAGGCATAGAAGCAATGAGTCCCTCCCTGGAGAGTAGACAACCCAATTCGAGACCACGACAGTTTGATGGCACAAATGACATCCTCAATGGAATTGTACTGTTTTCCATAGGCATAGACCTCACGCACAACAATTGCCCAGAGGTTTTCAATAGGATTCAGGTCAGGCGACAAAGCAGGATGCTTAAAAAGCGTAACGTTTTGCTGTTCCAAAAACTCCATGGTGTCCTTCGCACGATGTATGGAGGCCCCATCTTGCATGAAAACGAACGAGTCGCCATAATTCAAATGGGCAAACGGGAAGAGATGGTCCTGCAATGTCCACATATATTTGACCGCCGTCTGGTTGCCTTCCAGGGAAGCCAATTCGCAGAGCCCGCGGCTCGAAAAGCCACCCCAAATCGTCACACTCTTTCCACCAAATTGGGGTGAAAAACACGTCTGAGGCTCGGTCCGAAGGTCATGCCAGTAATGTTGGAGGCCATCGGGCCCATCCAGGTTGAATTTTTTTCATCTGACCAGATGATGTTGCTCCAATCTGGCGGTGAAATGAGGTTGGCATTCTCATATTCAAGTCTTGCCTTGATATGGGCCTCGGTCAACTTGGGGGTCGAATTGCGTTTAATATAGTCGAAATTTTCTTTGTAAGACAATAGGGCACAAATCCACCGGGCAGACACAGGCAGTTCCAGTTGGTGGACAAGGGCAGCAAAGGATGCACCGGTTGTTGAAGCGTCACGGAAAAGGCGCCTTTTTTGCGAAAGAACATTTTGCGTGGCTTTCCGCCACGGTAACGCTGTCCATACATCGCTGGGTTTCGCAGGTATCGTGTGATGGCGCCACGGGACCTCCCGAGGCTTGTTGCCATGAAGTTAACGGATTTATTGAGTGCCGCCCACGCGGCAACCTGGCCACGTCCAAACTCGTCAAGTATGACGCCACGTCCCATTCCAGAGTGCTTGGTGCTTGGTCGTATTGAATTGTAGGCAGGTGCAGTCGTACAATGTGTTATTTGCGAGATTGGAGTGTGTATTGAATGCAATTTCGCAAGTGTCATATTCTGAGTTCCTCGTGTGAAAACTTTGTTTCCCGCCTTTTTCATTTCACTCATTTCAAGCAAAAGAGTGCTGCATTCTGTGTTTCTTATCCAGCAAACTCTGTCGATTGCGCCGATCAGCAAAAATTCCACCAATAGAGCATGAGATATGAGAAATTCGTTGCATATCATATCCGGACTTCCGGCACTGTATCGTGGAGAGGTTGTGATGGACGCGCGTGACTTGATGGGTTCGGCCATCAACATTGTCGGAATGTCGGGAGGGGGGGGGCAAACTAGCGCGAGGCGGACGAAATTGCCCACGATGGTGAAGAAGGCGAAGTGCTTCTCGTCGACTAGACTGGCGAGGAAGAGGCGGAAATGCCTGAGCCGTTCGAGGTAGTGCAAGCGGCCTCGAGTTGGATGAAGCGACCCGAAGGTCAAGCAGAACTCAAGCGGATTGCGGCTCGAGGGATGTTGGAAACTGCTCTCCAAACGTTGGGGTCGCTGGAGGCCGTGGAGCAACTGTTGCGTGAACGCCGCAAAGAAGAAGCGGCGCGAAAGGCCGACGAGGCGGAGCGGGCTGCTCAAGAGGAGCAGCGTCGATTGCGCGAAGTTAAAGCAGCAGCGCAGGCGCAAAGTGCGGAAATGCCCGGTGCTTCGACGACGACGTGGAAGTTGGAAGTGCCCGCGACGATGGTGCCGCTGGAACGTTGGAGCATCTTGACTTCGCGCGAGTTCGGATGGACGAAGTTCGATTCGTGGACGCTTCGGACGAAGTGCTCGGGATGGGCGGAGTTAGCGAAGCAACGGTCGAATGCGTATGCGACGCCACGAGCGATGTCAATGTCGTCGACGAAGCCGGCATGCCAGCGCGGGTGTTCGAAGCCAACGCGTGTTTGGCAAAGTTGGACGAACCCATGACGACTTCGAGCGCCACGTCGTGTGGATGCTGAACACCGTGGCCACGATGACAATGGTGGTCGATGATGGGCAAAGACCGCATGCGCGAAGGCGATCCAGGTTGGGTGCTCGACGTGGGGCACGTCGACCTGTGTTTGAAGGCGAGACGCTGTTGGAGTACATTACCGTGTTCCTGTTTCGCTTGCATCTGTGTACAACAGATGACCTTCTCCGACGACGGATGCGACAGCGGCACCATGTGCTGAAGCGTCGTTTTAACAACGTCAAAACACTCGTCGTGCTCGGCTGCCCAACCGATGGTAGTCAACTTAATCTTCGCCAGGGCTGTCTTCTTCGAGCCTCCGGTGGCCTTGGCTGCAACATCCAGCAATCCACGCAGGGGAGCAACCAAACACGCATAACCTGGGACGACGTGCGCATCCAGTTCGTGGCGCACACGAACTGCTGCAACTCGGCCCCAGTTGTTGGCGTCTCCAACGCACACAATCTTGCACCCGGTCGGGGGAATGGGCAATTTCATCCGCAGATATCATTTTTCCGCACCATTTAGCTTCCTTGAGGAAGAAGTCACATTTCCTTGGATGGAGCTTGAGGCGGAACCTGCCGCAGATGGCGAGTACCTTGTCCAACAACGCCAGCAACCTGTCCGTTTTGTCTGCGTGCCCCAGCAGGTCGTCCAGCCAACCCAAAACTCCGTCGTACAAAAGATCGCCAAACAACTTGTTGACGGCAGCTTGACAGTACGCCACAGCGTCCGTTTGTCCCATAAGGATCCGGGTGGTGGTATACACAAAGGCGTCATGAACGAGTACCACATCTGGCAGGCAGGATGCAGCGGGAGCTGCCAATATCCCTTCAGCCAATCCAGCGTGAAAAACACCTTCATACCGACAAGCGTTGCCATGGCTGCGTCCAAGTTCGGCATCGGCCATGGCATCGGGACTGTCCACGCGTTGATCGGTCTTGAATCGATCGTCTACGGTATTCACCGGGCTCCTTCTTGGCGACGATTCTCGGCGCAGACGCCCAGGTTGCGCGATTGTTCGAGTAGACAAGGCCCGCCGATACGAGCTCTCCCACATGCTCTTGAGGTAATCCATGTGAGCAGGCGGGTACCGCCGCAGTGACTTCTTCACAGGGACCGCGCCTTCCTTCAGCCGTTCCATCAACGGCTCCTCATCCACCTGCAAGTCCCGGCCAAACGAGGCGGAACACATCGGGTCAAGGTGCGCCTGAGCTCCACGGCCTCTGCAACTTTCTCGTCGAGGATGCCCCGTATCTGCCCGTCTGGGTCAGCCGTCGTCTCCATGACGAGGTGGAGCACGCAAGGTCTTCGACGCTGTCCAACTCTTCATCGTTGTCACCATACATCTCCCGCAGGCGTTGGACGGTTTATGGTTTGTCTTCACCGTCGCCCAAATCGCCGACTTCCCAGGTTTGACGCTTCTTCAGCCACCCACGAGCATGCCATCAACCGAAACCCGAGGCGTTCCATAACAGGTCGACCGATCAGGAGCTTGATCTGCGGCGATTGCTCGTCCATCCAAGCCTTCAAACCACGGAGAGCCAAGGGCCCAATGGACGTCTCCAAGGTCAGCGCCTTGAACTGCACTTGCCGCGTCACCTTGAGCGGCAGCGAGTGCTCACCATACGGCTTCAGCATTACAGTTGGCTTGTCCACAACGCTGAGTCTTGATCCCAGGCGCTCCAGCGCCGCCTGCAGCAATCTATTCGACTTCAGGGACTCATCTAAGCCTGAGTCCAGCAACACGCGGGGCAGCACCAGCACGTCGTCCAACGTGGCACGGCACTCCATGCTCTTGCCCTTGTCGCTGTTCTTCATGGCGTTCACACCTCGACGACTGGCGTAAAACTCGTCCAACAGTTTCTTTACTTCGTCGTCGGTGATGCCGGGGTGTTCGCGGACACGGTGCTCAGTAGATTGACACTTCAAACACTTGACCTTGGGCCGCTCGAACCCAACTTCCTTTGTCGGTCTTCAGGGCTCCATGCACAGTTGGCGCAACATTTGGTTTGTTGTCGTTGCTGCCGTGGATACGACTGTAGCCACGAGAGCTCTGTCGCTGCTCGCTCCTCGGCCGCGCTTCCACTGGTGCCTTGGCGGGTTTCTCTTCATCCACACCGCCATACAGCTGGTACCCAGCAGCGAACTGCCGCAGCCACTTGATGAAACGAAACACGTCAGCCTTGAGGACCTTGTTTCGCTGCAATTGCAACTGTTTCGTAACCGCAACTTGCAGTGACGCAGGCTTGATCGCCTTCGTGATGATCCCCACCACCAGTTTCTTTCTTGATGCAGCACCCAATTTTGGCCGTCTGCCTCGAGAGCGCGCATCAGGTTGTCCAGCATTCGACTCACTCGACTGTCTGCGTCGAGGATCCTCATGTCGAATTGCACGGCTCTTGAGCGCGTCCAACTCTACCGGTTCTTCGTTTTGGGCTTCCATGAACCAGGCAACCCACTCGGTTTCAGTCACATCGCCATGCGACTTCCCCAAGTCGAACATTGCAATGCGCCGCTTGGAGAATGGGTCCATGCATGCACGCACAGGCATCAGGAACGGCCGCTGGACGGTCGACTGCAATGCCTCAATCTGCGAGGTATACCGCTGATACTTTCGCATGAACCCCCGACGTTCGGCCTTCGTTGACCCCTTGAACATAGGCGGCTGGGAAATAGCCGGCGCGTTCAGCAGACGGACTCCAGTATCTTCTCCCATGTCCACGTCCTCAGCCACGCCTGTCGCTGTCGGCGTGTCGGCAGGCAGAGGCGTCTCGCAGCCGATACAGGGGCCTCAGACGGTACCACCTTGGCACATGACTCGCGTTGCCTTCTTGTCCCACTCCGCGCCGGTCGATCGGCTGTGGCTGGGTTCTTCGAGGAAGACCTCGAAGACGTTTGCGGCCTTGGCGCACTCCAGAGCCGTACTGCACTGTGTCGTCGTCGCGCTCCGGCGACCGTGACTTGCGGCTTGGTGACCCCTCATCAATATCACTCATCGTGAGCTCAATACGATGCTCTAAAGAATTCATTGTTTAGCATCCCGCACCTTCGACGTCCCGTCGAAGTCACAGGAACCACTCGCTTGTTCCGATTCACAATGCAAACTGTAATACAGTCAGTTAGCCAGTGGCCCTCACTTCGAGGTGAGCCACCCCGCTAACCGCACTTACTGGACATCTACTACTAGCCCTACTAGTAAGTACCTGAGCCAATCAGATGTCCTCAAATGTCGCCTTTTCCACCATTCAGATCTTGTTCGGATTTGCGTTCCACCGAAATTTGACAGGTCTTGTTCGGACTTGCGTTCCACCGAAATTTGACATCTTGGTTTGGGACCCGGCCAACCCACCATTCGTGAGGTTGAGTCGGCTCTGGGCACCCAGAACAGCTATACATCCATGGCAACCCACGAGAGAAACTTGTAGATGCTTAGCGCTGTCCACCCGAGCGGCGGACGATCGCTTGGCGCGTGAGGAATCCAGTGCAGGCTTATCGAATCCTCTCGAGGCTCGGTGGCTTGACGGGAGACTACTGCATTCTACCGTGGACAGCTGGCACGCCTACCTTGAGAAGCAGCACCACGACTTGATATCACTTTTTGTATGCTACGTAGTATGAGTCAAGCCTATACATGCGTCATATCAAGTTCCATCAAAGTCCACAAAATATCCATCAAAACCCACTTCGTATTGAAGACACGACGTGGCCTGATTTTCTCGATATGACTGGTGTTCTTCACGACCACTGACCCTCCCGGTCCATCGCCAGCACATGAGTGTTTCAAACGCTGTACGTGGTCGAAGGGGTTCTCAGAACTCCTCGATCTTGTCCAGTCAACAGAACTATCGCCAGCGCTTGGAGATCTCGCAAAGTATGCGCACAGCAAACCCATTTCATGGGAACGAAGGGTCCACCGGTTATGGAACAGCATCGATGGGTCCACCGGTTATGGCACGGCATCAAGAGGAGACACTCGAAGATCAATTTTACTCCTTCAGTCATTACGGTCGACCCTCCCCTTCAATAGCAGGGTTGAATTTGCCTATTGGAAAGTTTCGCGGTCGGAGACCGCGTTGGACGAATTACAATACCTCGCCGAAATCCGCTAGGTTGGTGTCAAGTACTACAAGTTCTCGAAGAATAGCCTATCGATAGTAGGCGTACAATACAGTGAACGGGGAAATTTAAGCCACACCGAAGTTTTCCATTACTCATATCACAATGAACCAATCATACCACAGGAAAAAGATAAGCCACTCTAATTGGTTAAAATTCACTCCCGCCTAATCAACAATTTAAAGCCCGCGATTTTTGTCATTGTTCGTCCCATGGGCAATTGCGATGACGCTAGAGTCGTTCGGCGGCACACGTACCCCATATCACTTAAACTTAGAGGCCTTGAGATGCTTAAATCAATGAGCTTTCGAAAGGTGGCAGCTCAACTCAATGTACCCTACAGCTCCGTCCGAAACTGGCAACGAGTAGCTTCCGACTTGCAAGGCTACAAAGGTTGCAAAAAGACCAGCAACCTTCCTGGTGCAGGTCGACCAACAATCATACCCTATCCAGAATCTGTCCTTGCGTTCATGCAAGCTCGCAGACACCATGAACGAGCCTAACGTGCACACACATGGTGACCTACCTCAAGAAGCATCACCAGGACTGGCTGAAGGACTACATTGCAAGGCAAAAACCTGGCTGTGGCTACGACAACTTGCTCTCTCTTATCCAAGACTATTGACAGCGCTACGGGTACACACATCAACTGGCCTGCAAGTCCAAGAAAAAAGTTACGGACCTTGAGAGCACACGCGACCTCTTTGCTGTTTTGTTCCACGAAACCTATGGGGCCTTTTCAGACGATTGCGTGTACAACGTGGACGAAACGGGTATCCAGTTTGACATGCCTCCGAGGTATATCTGGTTCAAGAAGGGCAGTAGGGCCAAGCTATCCAAGGGCGAAAAACATTCCTACAGAATGACAGCAGTACTTACGATACGACGGGACGGTCTGAAGTTACCTATACTCTTCGTCATCAAGAGACGGCCAGGAGCAATTATCGAGGCTAGTGAGTTCAAGTCCTATCCAAATGGTCATTTTTACATCATGCAAAACAAAGCTTGGATGGACAAAGCCGTGTGGGAGCAGTACCTGTGGCTGGTGTTGGCTGAGCGCGTCAAGAAACCATCCGTGCTTGTCTTGGACAATCTTGAGTCGCATGTAAGCCCTATTGCAATTCAAACTGCGAACCTGCTTGGATACAATGTCTGTTCAGTACCTGCTAACGCTACTTCCCACGGCCAACCTCTTGATGTCTCCGTAATGGCGCCGTTAAACGCCATCTTCGAGACCTGTGGATAGCGGAAGACATAGTGGATGGTGACCACAATGAAGATAACTGGAACTCACCGACAGCAGGAGTGAAGAGAATGACCTTGATCAACCGAGCCATCAAAGCTTGGGAGTTGATCACGCCCAGAGCAAGGTCGTGGTAGCTTCCTTAAGGCTATTCCATTGCCATAATTCATGTTTTTTATCGCCGTTTGGTCAAAACAAAACATTAAGTGCAATCGATAGGGCTTGACGAGACGAAGCGATTCGTCGTGGTTTCATGTCAATATCTTTACTGGGAAAGAGGGAATGCAACGGCCACGGAAGAAAATTGTTTGTCACACAAATATATGTCCAATCAAAATGATTTTTCAAAATGGCTATCATTCATTGGCGGAATTTTTATTGTGCGCGCCCGCGCGCTTTTCAAACAATATTTCTCTGGTTTGGACTCTCTGTGCAGACCACAACTACACACAACCAAATATGAGTCCACGAAAGCACTACCCCATATCAACTAAGCTCCATGCCCTTGGTCTCCTTGAGACAATGTCATGCCGTGAAGTATCACGAGTCATGGCGATCCCTCGCCGAACTATTCGCAGCTGGCAGATCCAGCGTTTCGAGTTGCTGGCATACGACGGCAACAAAAAATGCAACAAGCTCATTGCTGGTGGCCGCTACGAGGAGTTCCCCGATCCACCTGGTTTAGTTGAGTTCCTAAATCGTATACGCGACAATGAACGGGCATTGACAACAACGCATATGATATCATGGATAAAGCTGAACCAACGCGACTGGCTCCTCAACTACCTCTCTACGAAGAAGCCGACTGCTGCATACAGCTCGCTGCTGAAGCTTCTGCAGTGCTTCTGCAAACGCCACGGCTTTAGCCGTCAGCGACCTACGAAGAACAAGCTCAAGCAAGCGGTGTTGGCTGAGGTCCACGAGGAGTTCGCCAACGACTTCCACCATGAGTACGCCTCCTTCAAGAACGACTGTGTCTACAACGTCGATGAGACAGGGATGTACTACGATTTGCCGCCAACTTACATTTGGTCCGTCCGCGGTGGTTGCTCCAAAATTTCGACTGGCGAAAAGCACTCCATGCGCATGACTGCCGTCTTGACTGTGCGAGCTGACGGAACCAAGCTTCCCCTCATGTTTATCATGCGCGGGGTACCGGATGGGCGGATTGAAACGAACAAGTTTCCTACGTTTCCGTCAGAGCACTACTACGCCGTTCAAGAAAAGGCTTGGATGGATGGTCGTGTCTGGGCATAGTACCTTCGCGAGGTGTTGGGAGAGAACATCGATGCGCCTTCTGTCGTGCTGATGGACAACTTCGAGTGTCACGTTTCAGATGAGTCCTACAAGATCATGTACGAGGAGCTTGGTGCGCACCTGTGTCCACTGCCGCCAAACTCGACGTCCGTCTGCCAACCTTTGGACGTGGGTGTGATGGCTCCCTTCAAACGCAACCTTCGCAACTTGTGGCTATTGGAAGAGCAGATCGTCGGTGATGATGAAGATCCATTCTCTCCTACCGCTCGTCAAAAGCGCCTGGCAATGGTGAAACGTGCCATTAAAGCTTGGGACATGGTGTCCGACGATGTCATCCGCCGAAGCTTTGAAAAGGCCATTCCTCAATTGGTGGTGGATAACTGATTCAATTCGGATAAATTTGACTTGATTTTTCTATTGTATTTTTTATATACAATTTCCAAATCATTCAAATCATTATACATATTTTGAACTAAAAAAAATTCGACGCGCGGGACTTGAACCCGGGGTACACTCAAGACACACAACGTGGTTACCCACTGCGCTATCGCGTCAAACGCTTACGCTTACACCTTGTCTACGGTATTTATCAATGCTGTTGGAAATTTCTCCTTTTACTCCTTATGACCTCTGTAATTCGTTTCTACTGTGGCCGGAGTTGAACTAATTTCTTTGCACAAACGATGTGGAAAATTATTACCTCCAGAAGTGATTATAATTTTTCCTAAGAGGCCGCGATTGGGTAGAAATGATGTCGAACTTCGTAGATATGTGACCAATTAGACACCTTGATTCAGGTTGACAAGGTGGGCGTTGCATTCCGTCTTTCCCAGTAATATTGACGGAGATATCGACGAAAAACGATTTGTATACTGTATACTTAACTTCACGTCCCCTTGTTTTCATATTTATTTTAAATTTTCCTGACGGATTTTGACGGAGTTTTATTGGTCACATTAGGTGTCGAACTTCGAAGTACACCCACCAATCATATTGCCAGAAAGCCTTTACTTCGATTCGGGGTGTGGCTTAACTGTAAATTCCCCCGTTCACTGTACAAGTCTGGGGACTTGGCATTTGCTCCCACCGCCGTGCCGGACGCCCGCTCCCTCGTGTGCGCTACATTGTTGCAGTGCATGCACATCTACTTCGATGCTTGGCCCTGACAGCACAAGCCATGCCTGCGCGCGTTCACAGCGCATGTTGCGTCTCCACCTGACGGACTTTGTGACGTCCGCTTCCAAAGGCAAATCATTAAGTAAATTCCCCGCAGTGACTATTGTCACAGGACGTACCCCTCCTTACAGCAACTGCCCGCTTGTAGCCAATCGCCACGCAGCAGCACTACCCAAGAGAATTGAACTCCTGTAGGCTGCCTGCCTCTGGCGGGGGGTCTAGGGGTTCGGCAAATGTCAAAGTCGCAACAGCTGGTGCTTGAATGGGACGGTCAGTGGCCGTGGGGATCACAAGTCAATTCGAGAACAGCAGGCGTTGTATCGTCAATACAATGTGGGCTTCGATGGACACGATGTGGACTGATGGAACCAGATATATGTCGCATGCATAGGCTTGACACGTATACAAAGCGCGATATCAAGGCGTGGTGCCGAATGTCAAGAGTGGCGAGCCAGCTGTCCATTGTAGAATAGAGTCTCCCGTGCAAACCACCGAGAGGCATCGAAGAGGCTGCACTGAATCCCTCGCGCGTCAAGCGACCGTCCGCCGCCTCGGGTGGACGGCGCTGAGCAACTACGTGTTTCTGTCGTGAGTTGCCTTGGATACATACCTGGTGGAACGAACTAGAAGTTGCACGGCAGCAAAGCAGTCGTGCCGGTGACTTCGATTTGCAGTAGCGACAAACGAATCCAGCTGCCGGCATTTCGCAGCCAAGTCACTCTGCGCGATCCGACGTAGGCAGTTGTCATCACACATTTCGAGTCGTTCACTTTGGTACTTGCCTTGCATCGCTCACTTGCTCCTGCCATGAAGTTTATTTTTGCGCTGACTGTCGTCGCCGGGGCCGCCTCGGCCACGCTCAACGATACGTCTGTGTCTCGCCAACTCCAAGAGGCACCCCCATCGATCTGCTTGCTCACCTCGTATCTCCGCGGCGTTGGCACAGTGCCCAAGTCATGCGCGCGAGGCCAAGAACGCATTGGAGCCTTCTGCTACGAGTATTGCCCGAGTGGCATGTCTCGTAAAGCCTTCGACTGCCATTCGAACTGTCCCAAAGCCAACAAGGGCTATGTTTTTGAGGACATAGGCGTCTTTTGCCGCTTGAAGGAATACGACCGAGGAGCTGGCTACCCTTGGAAGTTTGGCGACGCTTTTGATGACAGCGGCATGTTCAAACGTTGCGAAGCAGCCAACGGCGGCAGTGACAAGTGCGAGAAGAATGGACTTGTTGTGTACCCGAAATGCAAGGAGGGGTACACCGCGTTTGGCTGCTGCATTTGCCGCCCCAATCCACCAGACTGCGAGAAGCTTGGACTGGGTGGAAACGTCGACCTGTCCTGTGCTAAAAAAGTCATCATCGGGAAGCCCGACTTGGGCACGTGTGAGCCGGACGAAGACCTTTACCTTGGGCTGTGCTACAAAAAGTGCAAGGCAGGCTTCTCTGCTCAGGGGCTGGCCTGCGAGGCCAATATCCCGTCTGGTTGGGTCAAATGTGACAAGGGCGCTGCCAAGACCTCGGCCATGTGCGCCGATATAGAAGACAACCTCATTGACTTCACGGCGAAGGGCCCGACGTGCGACCGAGTTGTTACCGACGAAGTCGTCCCAGTTGACCCCCGTAGCCTCGACACTTAGCAGAAACGTTTGTATAACCGAGCGAGTTTTGTTGGACCTAGTTGGTTGAAATGGATTGGGCGGTAGAGAGGGATACTTGGAATCGATAAAACGTTGGGCCGTTTAGCGGCGTGCGGGGCTACCACTACCATTCGCTTCAGGCGTCGAAAGAGCGTACCATGAAACATACATACCACTACCATCCAGAGCCTCTTCGTCGACGCGCTGTTGTCCACCCGATTCTCCCTGTGCCAGAGCAAACCGAACTCGTGGACAAACGCTCACTTCCTCTATCTATTTCGTTGTGACGTTGGGTGGGATATGACGATCAAAAAATTTGCTGACTTCTGTGAGATGGAACGAGATTGACGATGCACCTGTGTACCGTGAAGGCGACTTTAAAGCAGTGCATCCTTGATGCTATACTGCTTTGGTTCTACATGTTGCACCAACCCTACAGTTCGGAAAGTTACCGGCGCGGGGATGCAAGGGGGTCGTGAAGATTGTTGGCCCGAGGAAAACGAAGCCCGTTATCGACGTTACGGACGAGACTACACTCATGACTGACAAAGTTGACTTGAATTCACGTCAACATCCTAAGTCGTGGGAGCTGCCTGCCAACCCTACTGCCGCCATCTTGGGCTGCTCGTTCCGTTGAACGCAATGGCTGCATTCTCATTGCGATCAACCCCCAATCACGCTTCGTCAGCGCCGAATGACGAATGACGCTGTTGATGGTGAAGATTTTCGAGGAATAGTACAAATCGCTTATCTGAGTGTATTATCATTGATCACATTCAACTGCTGGGACGACCACATCTGAATCTTCTATGCACTCAGCGCGGTGAGCGATTCAGCGGCAAGGATTCTGCTGCAGTTGATGGCGAAGGAGGTTGCACCGCGGGGATGGAGCGACTTCGTCAGGGTGTGGGGACTGGCGCTGGCAAAACCCGTCATTGACAAAACGTAAAAGAGGGCTGGCGATGGCTAAACCTGTAATACTGCTCGGCGCTGGAGGAAGCGGGGGTAGGAACGAACTGTGCGAGGCGTCGCAAATTGTAGAATGAATTAGAACACAAGATTTATCTCAACTCAAGAACATCCTTCCGATGGCTGACGCCATAGTCTAGAATTGTTGAATTCAAGCATGTGGCCTTCTTCATGCTTCTCCTCTTCCTAGGTACGTCACTTAATGCATACTTAACGCAAGAGCTATTATTTGCGGTCAATCTTCAACTCGTAGTTGTCCGGTTGGAGTTCAGATGAGTCGGGAAGACTCCACATCCTTACATCCTCCCCCGGATGTCTTGCCGACGAGGAATGTGCGGCGTCGTAGGTCTTGGAGAAGTTGAGGGAAATGGGAGACATGCTTGATGGTCTTGGCGAGTTCCCACATGGCTTCGCTTTCCGGCTGACCATGCCACTTGACGAGAAACTCGAGCTTGCGGTTTGAACTGCTTCTTCAGCAGACTTTTAACAATGAAAAGTTCTTCATTCGTTTTGTCGTCGAGGATGATTGGAGTTGCTTTGGGAATCGGACGGGATGCAAACTTGGGATCATTGGAACGGCATGGCTTGAGGCGGTCAACGTTGAAGACATCGTGAATTCTCGACATATTGGCGGGTAACTTGAGACGCATGGCATTGTCGTTAACCGCTTCAACAATTCGAAATGGTCCGATGAAACGGGGCACAAGCTTGGGGCGTTTGTTGGAGTTTGACTGCTGGGCATGCTTGAGTGGCAAGTTGCGGGTTGCAAGCATAACATAGTCGTTGGGCTTGAAGATAACTTGCGATCGTTTGCGGTCATAATACTCCTTTTGTTTTGCTTGGAGATTTTCCTGAGCCATTTTCCAAATCGCTTGGCGCTCTTCCAAAAAGTTCTTGGCAATGTCACTTGTAGGCAAAACTGCGTCAATGATTGGGTTGCGCAAAATTCGTCCGGTGTCAACTTGAAATGGCGTAAGTCCCGTTGAGGCTTGTACGAGTCCTTGGTGAGCATACTCAATCGTCACTAAGTGGTCGAACCAGTCGTCTCCGAGGTAAGATACTTGAGAACGTAGGGCATCTTCAAGAGTTCGATTTTGGCGCTCCGAAGCTCCGTCAGCTTGGGCACGTCCAGCGGTTGTCATGTCTTGGCGGATGTTCATGATCTCCATGAGAGAGTTCCAAAAGTTGCTTGTAAACTTGGGGTCACGGTCGCTGATGACGACGCTCGGTAAGCCATGATGGCGAACAACATGATCGGAAAAGAGTTTGGCAGTTGCTGGTTCGTCTGCATTGGAATGCGTTGGTATGTACTTGGCGCGCTTAGACAGCTTGTCAACTACAACTAAAATGGCATCGCATGACTTGGACACGGGTAGTTCAGTGATCCAATCGGCAGAAATTGTGTGCCAACATTCTGGTGGAGCTTCAATTGGGATCATCTTTCCATTGGCTCGAAGACTACTTGTCTTGTATCGGCAACACGTTTCGCAGGTGACAACGTGAAGCTTTACGTCGTCAAACAGAGTATCCCAGTAATACCATTGCGAAACACTGAGGGCAGTTCGTCGAGTTCCAGGATGAGCGGCTATGCTTGAGTCATGGGCTTGGGAAATGATTTCGGCTCGCAAATCATCATCCTTGGGCACGCAAAGTCTCCAGACTTTGTTTTTCGTGCGAAGGAAAACTAAGTCGTTCTTTATTACGAAACTTTCGTCGCTTGTAAAATCCTTCCAGGCGGGGTCTTTCTTGTACGCTTTGAGGTAACGGCTCTTGGTGGCAGGATCCATGTTGATTGTCGTGTACGAGAGTTGCTTTGCATGATTGGTAACCAGTCGCTGAGACACTAAAGCACCCTTTTGAGCAACCGATTCCTCCCCCGAAAAAGAAGTGCCAACTAGCTTCGCGAGTTCACGAGTGGACAAAGAGACGGCAGTGATAGCAAGGTCGGTCAAGTGATCAAGGCGAGAGGCCGTCAAGTCACAGCGTTGACCACACGAATGGATGCGGACTTCGTGGATCATCGTGGCATGCGAAGCAGGGATATCTTGGGCTGGGCGAGACAAAGCATCAGCCACAACGTTGAGTTTACCAGGGCGATGGTGCAAAACAAAGTCGTATGCCCTGAAGAAATCAAGCCAACGCGTCAACTTTGGAGTGAGAACTGGCGTGTTCATGAAACACTTGCAGGCAGAGTTGTCGGTGTAAATGTCGAAGTGCGTTCCGTACAAGTAGTGACGCCAATTTCCAAGCGTTTGCTTGATCGCATAAAGTTCCTTTTCATGCGCGGGCCACTTCACTTCATGGGGTCCAAGGCGTTTGGACATAAACGCAATCGGTCGGTCATTGCCTTCATCATCGAATTGGGAAAGAACGGCACCACAGCAGTATCCAGAGGCATCCTAGTAACCACAAAAGGCTTGTTGTAGTTAGGCAATTGCAACACCGGCGCTTGTTGCAAGGCAAGGCGAGCTTGATGCTCAAAAAGGCTTGGCTGTGCGCTTCTGTCCATGTCCATGGCGTAGAGGGTTTCAACAGGGCCCTGAGAGTGAGAACCATTTCCGAAAATCGAGGAAGGAACTTGCGGTAGAAGCTGGCAAATCCAATGAAACTCAATAAGTCCTTGTGTCCTTGAGGCTCAGCCCATTCTTCAATCGCTCGCACTTTGGACTTATCCACTTGGAGGCCATGCTTGGAAATTGTATGACCCAAAAAGTCGACGGACTCCAAACCAAACGCACACTTGGATGGTCGAGCGTAGAGCTTCTCTTCACGCAGGACTTCACAAATCGCTCGCAGATGCTTTACGTGATCTTCAATTGAGGCAGAGAAGATGCAAATGTCGTCCATGTACACCACAACAAAGGGATACTTGTCGAAAAGGCGGCGCAACAAACGGGACCATATTCAAGACTCCACATCCTTACAAAACCCGTCATTGCCAAAAGGTACAAGTCTGGGGACTTGGCATTTGCTCCCACCGCCGTGCCGGACGCCCGCTCCCTCGTGTGCGCTACATTGTTGTAGTGCATGCACATCTACTTCGATGCTTGGCCCTGACAGCACAAGCCATGCCTGCGCGCGTTCACAGCGCATGTTGCGTCTCCACCTAACGGACGTTGTGACGTCCGCTTCCAAAGGCAAATCATTAAGTAAATTCCCCGCAGTGACTATTGTCACAGGACGTACCCCTCCTTACAGCAACTGCCCGCTTGTAGCCAATCGCCACGCAGCAGCACTACC
>NW_008580177.1:322343-324581 GCF_000520115.1 Aphanomyces invadans | reverse complement strand
GGAAGGGTCCCTTCCAACGCAGAGTGAGTTTCCCAGGGTACTGTAGAGCTTTGGCTGCCAGTACAAAGTCGCCCATGGAAAATCGAGGGAGCTTGATGTTGCGTTTGCCAGCACGTCGGGCACGATCTTTTGCACGCTTTGCAGCGACTGATTCCACGACGCGTTTGTGCATGATCACCAACGCACCAGACAGGTCGCGAAGATGTTTCTGCATTTCAGACTTCAGCCAGTTGGGGGAGACTTCTTGTGCCGCTACTGGGTGAAGTAATACAGACAATGGCGGCGTCTCAGGAAGTCCAGTGAACGCAGTCGTTGGTGCAATTCCATCAAGACGGTCTGCTGGCTGCTGGTTCAAGGCAGATTGGACTTACGGCAACAGCGTCGGCCATTCGTTGGCCTTCAGGCGCAGCGGACAGAGCCTTCCAGGTCCGGACGATGACGCGGTTCACAACTTCGACCGTTCCGTTGGCCCATGGGCAATGAGGCGTGACAAAGTGATGATGCGCTCCAAACACACGACCCATCTTCGATATGATCTCGTTCTTGAAATGAGATCCGCAATCTGACACCCAGGTTTTGACCACACCAAAAAGGCCAAACCACTCCATCAATGCAGCAGCCGTGTCCAACGCTGTATCAGTCGCGCTGGCGTGTAAACGCACGAACCCGAGTCGATCCCGTTGACGGCTGTGGGAAGAGTTAGCCAGTCAAAATTGATTAACTCATTCGGCTTCGTCGCATGAAGCGCTTCACCCCACGGGTGCAGCACAGTATCACCATCAACTACCATGCAATAGAGACAGGTGTTGACGAATTGATTCACGTCGGCCTTGAGCGACGGCCAGTCAAACATCTCCGCGACAGACTGCGTTGTTGCTTCCAGGCGGCGATGCCCGGCGGCTCCAGGGTGAACAATCACACAGATCCTCACTTGCATGTCCAAAGCGTCATCTGGGATCTAGATTTTACCCGTCGACGAAAGGAAGCATTTCTTCCCTTCGTTCCGGGTGGCACGCTGATCGCAGTCCGGATGGTCACGCTGAAGCGCCGTGATCGAGTTTGCCGTGGGCCATTTTAACTCAGTGGCTTGCAGTGGCAAAAGAAGGGCCAGTCGCTTCATCCGAGCACCTTGAGCAGCCACAAACGAGCTGCCCCACCGACTAAGGAGGTCCGCCGACAGGTTTTCGTCGCCAGCCACACACTCAACAACATACGGGAACGTCGTCATCGTCAGCGCCCAGCGCTGGAGCTTGTGCGCTTGGTATTTTGCCATGTTGGAATTGTATCCCAGGGAGTTGAACATGTAGACCAAGTTTCGGTGGTCAAGAACAATCGAAATCCACCCGGTCGAACCAGCAGGTATTCCAGACGCTTGCATGACTCGACCACCGCGAATGCCTCTTTTTCGACAATCGGCCAGCGCTCGCTAGACCCTCGAAACGCACCGCTCAAGAACGCGAGTGGCTCGTGCCGTTGTTCTGCTGCAGGCAACTGGAGGTCTTCCAAGGGAACTTGGGTGGCGATGGCGCCCCAGAAGCCTTCGCTTGCGTCGGTGTAGAGGCACACCATCTTGTCGGGGTCGGGGTGGGATAGCGGAACCATCTTCTTGAGCACAACCTTGACGCGCTCGAAACAATCCAGGTGTTCGCCACACCATCCAACTGAGCTCAGCGACACCTTGGTCAGCGCTGTTTTCTTTCTTGAATCGGCAGCCTTGGCTGCGATGTCCAACAGTTTCGTCAGCGGGGCGACCAGCTCGGTGTATTGGGGGATGTTGGCCCTCATCCAGTTGGTCGCGCAAAGAAACTGTTGAAGACCCGCGGATGTTTGGGGGCAATAAGTCACGCAGGCCTTGCACCCGACCCGGAGCATGTGCCACACCGTCAGCCGACACTTCTTTTCACACCAGATCGTCTTCGTTGCGTAGAAAACACACTTGCTGGGGTGCAACTTGAGGCCGTAGGCTTGACAGATCTGGAGCACCTGTCGAAGCAGTCGAAACAGATGATGGACTGTCTTCGCGAAACCAAGCAGGTCGTCCAGCCATCCCAAGAGTCCATGGGCGTCCCTTTCAGGACGCCCATCGTCACTTCGAGGTTGGCATGGGCCAGGACATGGGTTCAGTGCACGCGTTGATCGGTCGCGAATCAATGGTCATTCGCAGATCCCGGGGGTCTTTCTTTGGCACAATCCTGGGAGCCGCTGCCCAGCGCGACCGGCTGTTTCGATAGACAAGAC
>NW_008580177.1:313796-316942 GCF_000520115.1 Aphanomyces invadans | reverse complement strand
TGCTGCAGGCAACTGGAGGTCTTCCTAGGGAACTTGGGTGGCGATAGCGCCCCAGAAGCCTTCGCTTGCGTCGGTGTAGAGACACACCATCTTGTCGGGGTCGGGGTGGGATAAGGGAACCATCTTCTTGAGCACAACCTTGACTCGCTCGAAACAATCCAGGTGTTCGCCACACCATCCAATTCAGCTCAGCGACACCTTGGTCAACGCTGTTTTCTTTCTTGAATCGGCAGCCTTGGCTGCGATGTCCAATAGTTTCGTCGGAGGGGCGACCAGCTCGGTGTACTGGGGGATGTTGGCCCTCATCCAGTTGGTCGCGCAAAGAAACTGTTGAAGACCCGCGGATGTTTGGGGGCAATAAGTCACGCAGGCCTTGCACCCGACCCGGAGCATGTGCCACACCGTCAGCCGACACTTCTTTTCACACCAGATCGTCTTCGTTGCGTAGAAAACACACTTGCTGGGGTGCAACTTGAGGCCGTAGGCTTGACAGATCTGGAGCACCTGTCGAAGCAGTCGAAACAGATGATGGACTGTCTTCGCGAAACCAAGCAGGTCGTCCAGCCATCCCGAGAGTCCATGGGCGTCCCTTTCAGGACGCCCATCGTCACTTCGAGGTTGGCATGGGCCAGGACATGGGTTCAGTGCACGCGTTGATCGGTCGCGAATCAATGGTCATTCGCAGATCCCGGGGGTCTTTCTTTGGCACAATCCTGGGAGCCGCTGCCCAGCGCGACCGGCTGTTTCGATAGACAAGACCCGCTGCTTCTAGCTCGCGCACATGCTTCTCCAGGTACTCCAGATGAGTTGGGGGTATCGTCGAAGGCCAGACTTTACGGGTACCGACCCTGGCTTGAGATGTACTTTCAGAGACTCAACCTTCATGGGCGGATCGCGTCCAAATTCCAATCGAAAGACGTCTCGGTACTCCAAAAGGAGGCTACGGGGGTCTTCAACGGTCGTCTTTTCTAGACCTTGGGCCGCGGCCTCGTCCACCTTGGCAATGAGTATGGTGCGCAACGCTTCGTCGCAACCTAAGGCAGGGGTCGGCCGCACGTCAGGCGTCGCGTACCTCATGCATTCGTAGTCGTCGAGCCATCAGAAAAACCAGTCCCATGGAGGGCTCGAAACATTGCCGTTGAAACTGGCTGTTCCGAAAAGTCACAGACAGACTGTTGGTTGTACGCGCTTTCGAGCAAAGTCTGTTTATTTTACCCCAGCTTTTGCATCAAGCGATTGTGAAGATCAGTGATGATCTTCACAATCGCTTGACTCTCTTCATGGAAGACCCATTCTTGCCGGTCGCGGCGGACAGCGGCCGACAAACCGTCCAACATGCGGCCCACCCTTGAGTCGGCATCTTGGATGGACATGTCAAATACTACGGCCGCCTTGATCCGCTTCTTGAGAGAATCGAGAGCCCGAGGCTCCACATCGTAGCCTTGTTAAAACCACGCGACCCACTCACTCTCCGCGACGTCTTCGGGGTCCTTGTCCATGTCCCATTCCGCGACACGTTGCTTGGTCCCTGGCTCAATGCATGCACTTACCGGTATCATGAACGGTCGGACTCCGTTGGCAGTGAAAGCATTCGTCTGACTGATATACAAGTTGTACGAGGCCATAAAAACGTGCCGCTCTTCCTATGGATATTGGATCGAGAAAGAAACCTACGAGGAGAACCTACAAGTCACCTGCAAGCGCCGAGGCCTTGACACCAAGACATACATGCAGACCTGGAGGGACTACTTCGAAGACAAGCGAATACGCAAGCAATTCATGGTAATGCGTGAGTTGGAAGGAGAGCCAAAAGACCTCGAAGACAAAGTGCTCAATGCAGAGCTGCATAAGATCTTTGGAATGCCAAAGAACGGTGTCGAAGCAGACATTACAAATCTGTTCTACGGGATCCACATGGACATGAGGACGATGACGTGATGAGCCGAGAGGTAAAGTTCCTCGAAGTGTGACGAGCGTATGGATGCTCGCGACATGAAGGCGCACTTGGAACGTCCAGGTATGCGAAAGAAGATATTTAAGAGACTTCTCGATCAAGTGGCCCCTGAAGCTGTCCTTGACGCATGTGTGCTGGAAATGGATCGCACGTGGCATGATACCGATTTTGATTGGGCCGCAATCAGCAAGCTCATCATGCTTCATGTGAAGGAACACAGCCCTTTACTCAACTTACGGTGCGGGGCGGAAGAACCAAATCGCGAGGAAAGTGAGGGTCACATCAGAGCGGACAGGCGCAAGGACGATCACTTGCGACACAGCGATCGTGAGGAATGTCCGTGGCAAGGCGAGCGCGACCGAAGTCGAGGAAGATCTCGTGACGCGCGACCCATCCTACGTCCGTCGTAGCTCATCGCGTGACCGACGCACCAACCCGCGAGACAGCCGGAAGCACGACCGCGAGGTCGCCATGAGCGCCAAGGTCGGCAAGGAGACACCTACCGGAATATAAGGAAGTACGTGGAATTTGCTAAGAAAGGGCGAGATGTCCATGAACCAAGTTCTACGTGGCCCGAATACAAAGGGAAACAACAAAGAATGGCCTTCAAGCATGAAAAATTAAGCCTACCTGAGGGTCACGCGAAAGCAGCGCCGAAACAGCTAAAGGTGATGAACAAAGCGCGGTGTCCACGTACTTTCCGTTCGTTGCTATTGATGAAAATGGCGAGCCTACAAAGGCTCAAAGCGAAGAGGTTGCACAGACACCTCGAAGGTGTACGGTCCAACTCTCGAACTGTGCGAAAGCGAGACAATACGATCAGGAAGAGCGTCAAAAGAAGGAGGATCGGAAGCAAAAAGCCAGAGAGTTTGTCGTGGCCAAGTCGATCACAGCTTTGACAAGTGCCCAGGGTCAACATCCGAGGAGAGAGCCAAGATCTTCTACGAATGGATACCAATTTTGACCCAGCACAAGCAATGCCTGAAGACGTCCAAACACGCAAGCAAGTGCTAAGCGACCGCGCAATGGGCCAAGACGAAGAAGCCAAGCACCAAGCAAAGTTGAAGCGCATCGAGGACGAGCATCCCAAAAAGTTGACCTCAGCTGCTCCCCAAACCGTGGATCGGACAAGTCATCGGACAGACATCAATTACGTCCACGGAGGCCGTCGATCTGAGTGTCAAGTTCCAAA
>NW_008580177.1:298220-305687 GCF_000520115.1 Aphanomyces invadans | reverse complement strand
AAGCTCTTGGTGACGCCGAGAGAATCCGACCCTGAAGTCTAGCCCTCTGGACTTCGTTATTAATTTGTGCGTTCTCGTGACCCCGCGCGACCGTCACACTGCCGGTCAGGTCAAATTGCCCGGAAAACATCGGTTCTATGTTATCGACTCAAACGACGAACTAATTGTCACCAAGTACTCGCTACAGTCCATTGGCCTGGACATGACCAAGCTGCTCGAACAAGTCGCAGTCCGGCAAGGTGAAGGCGACCGCGTCGACATTGGAGACCCCAAAGAGGGCGAAGATGTCGCGTTCGATATGTGTGTGCGTTACACGAAGAGAACGTACAGCTTGATGCCGAAGACATGAGTGCTGCCGAGCATTTGTTCGAGCTGGCTATGAAGACCAATCCAACTTCGGTCGCGGGCGATGCAGTCCAGCGAGACCAGTTGAAGATGGTGGTCATAGACGCAGCAGCGGGCGGGGTGTGGCGAAGCAAGTTCCGTGGAACAGACCCGCCAGCAGACGTTGATCCGATGGTGATCCGACTCAAGTCCGATGCACCCCCATCGTTGCAAGCCGCGCAAAATGAACCCAATGTCGAGCATGTTTGTCGAAGCGTACGACAAGCAACTCGAACAAGACAACGTCATATGTGTGAACAACTCAAGCGAACACTGTGACCCTGTCAACCCGGTGATGAAGCCAGAAGGTAAGAGCTCGTGAAGACCAGCGATAAATGGACAACTAACGAGTTGGTGCAGTATTTTTGCTTGACGATTGATTACAGGATCATCAACAACCAGACCGTCCCGTTGGCTTGCGCGATGCCGCTCCAGTTCTAGTGCTGGAGAATGTCCGAGGTGCCCAGTGCCTCGGTGTTTTCGACGTTACGAAAGGTTTTTGGCAGGGGCCATTAGCACCAAAGTCTCAAGAATTGCTATCATTTATGCTTGGCTACCGCATTTTGACCCCAACGAGGGTAATGCAAGGACACTGCGACTCAGCATTGTCCTTCCAGAACACCATGTCCACCACTTTCAAAGATCTACGCTACAAGAACGTGCTTATTCGGATTGACGACATTCTCGCTTGGGGAAACACCCTCGAGGAATACGTCCAAGTGCTGCGCCAAGTGTTCGGAGATGGACAAACCTACCGACTGCGCCACAACCCAAGAAAGATCAGGCTAATGTGCCAAGAGATCAAATGGTGCGGAAGGATCATCGACGGGAGCGGGGTGCGCCAAGACCCTCAGCGAATCCAGGCGCTGTGCGAGATTCCTTACCCATTGACGGCTGGAGAATTACAGCAATTTATCTGCGCTGCCAACTGCATACGCGACAGTCTCATCGGATATGCAGGGACAATCTGTCCCTTGCAACAACGACTCATGGAAGCGTTGACAGGAATGAAACGGAAGAAACGAATCGCGCCAAGCATCATGATTGACCACACAAATGAGGAGAGAGCAAATTTCGACAAATCAAAGACCTTATGCTCAGCGTTGTCCAACTGTGCCATCCACATGAAGATGCCGAGATGTGCCTGTTCACAGACGCGTCCGCCTTTGGCTGGTCAATCGTGGTTACCCAAGTACACGGCTATGAAGCCGACACAACGATACACGAGCAACAACATCAATTACTCGTGTGCCAAAGCGGAACGGTCGACAAGACGCAGGTTAACTGCTCTGCTATTGAAAAGGAAGGTTATCCCATCGCGCGCATGCGATACATTGAAATACCTGTTGTTGCGCCCACAAGAATCTCATCGGAGTCTTCGCCTCCGACGACGAAATCAAGGCGCAAACGCGCGAGATTTCTCGCGCGTTGCGAAGTTGATGGGCCGACATGATTGGCCAGTACCGCTATGCGATACAACATATCGACGGTGTGCACAAACTATGGGCTGATCTCATGAGCCGTTGGGGTATTCCGCAGCCCATGTAGGCAAAAGTGCGACGACTCCGCTGGACGCATCCGCCTAGGTTCCGACACTATGCTTTCCGACGCTGCGGCTCTCGACAGTATGTTGGCGCTCTGCGTAAATGGACCCAAAAGAAAAAGCGAACCGCGCCCAAGCATGTGTACACACCGCCGCAGGCGAAGATTCGCCCGCTAGACGACGAGGACTTCATCTGGCCGGACCTCGCCACAATCAAGGACGCCCAGGACAGATGAGTATTTTGAATCCAAATATATGAACGGAAGGAAGAGAGAGAGCTGAATACCAATTAAACACGTTCGCACCAGAATTCATCCAATTAAATCATCTACGTTGGATTGGACAAAGTTCACTGTATCCAATTTAAGAAGTGCTTCTTTTTTGCTTTATAAAACCAACTGTTATCCGGATGTACAGATAGCGATATTCCAGGTATTATCCGTATGATGTCCTCAGAGATGACCTTGATTCAACAATGCGCGCCAAAAAGAACCTGAGCGACAATGATCGGTGAGCCATCATACAGCAGTTAATGGCACACTTGGTCGACGACAAGAAGCTCATTCACGGAGCTCTCAACAAAATCGCTCTCGAGTTCGGAGTTCACCGAGGCACTGTGCAAAGGGTGTGGAAACAAGGATGTGCCGACCTCAACAACATGCTTAGACGTGTCATCGAGAATAAAAGGCCACAGCGGTCGGAACCTCAAACACCAGAATGTCGCCGAACGCATGAAAGCAATTCCCAAAACATCGCGAACGACCTTTCGTTCTATCGCCGCAGCAATGGGTATGTCGCGGTCCACCCTCCATGCTTACTACCGACGAGGAATCTTGTGTTGAATTGGCCCAGCTATTGGACTTGAGCAACTTGCTTTCAACATATATTTGTCTGTATTGCAATGTGATACTTTTTCAAATTAGTATTGTTGCAATCATTCATGAACTTCAATATTTTCAGAGGTAGTACATACTTCAGGAAGGCTGAGGGGGCAGGACCCGCGTGGCCATTGACCAGCATACTAAAGTCATACTGCACACCAGGTCATCAACAGGGCTACTAGAGACACGATACTAGACATTCACAGGGATTGCAGTGGGTCAAACAATCGGGCGTCCTAACTGCCCTGCACAGCAGAACGCTTTCCTGTTTCAAGGGGGACCAAGGTTGGCTATCATGCCCGAGACATGATTTTCGTTTCTGTGGGCGGCGCACCACTTGCGCTGCCCGACCGGTATGTCTACAAGTAAGTTCTCGGAGGTTATCATTGCCGAGGTTGGGGTTGAGCAGGGTATACTCGACGAGCTGAATCGTGACCGCTGCAAACGGGTGGCCACACGACAGCGTGAAGCAAACGATCGCGTCCGCGAGATTCACGATAGATGTCTTGGCTTGGGTGTTGCGGATGAGGAGGATGAGCGGCGACACACAGCAGTACAAGATCACAATGACGGCGTACGATATGACCTTGGACGGGTCCACCAGGTTCTGGAACATCGAGTACGCTTGGCAGCATTGGCTCGCCGTCTCGACGGAATTGAACACAAGGATCAAGTGATCGAACCACTTGTCGAATGCCTGTCGGATCCGCTTTCGGCGTGGCCTACTTGGAACCGCTCGGACGGTAGGGCCCACTCGGCTCGCTGCCTTTGGACGCACACATACGGTGGTCACGATTTCGCGGAAGTGGGACCCTGCGAGCGCGTAAAGCACGGGCGTCACGTACGGCTCGTACACTCGAATCGTCACTAAATCCGCCGCTGTCGCGGTTTGCAATAGCGTCGTCAACGTGGCCAAGTATACCATCACCACCGTGTGCATGACCACGACCGTCGCGATGAGGCACTTCGTTGCATGCTTTGTAGGATGTGGCCGTGATGAAGCTCGACCCAACGGCGCTATCATGGCGATGCACTGGCTGACGAAATGCACGAAACTCCCGCCATGCAACTTACCGCCGTTACATTTCCCATCGTGTAACGGCCACGTAACGTCACGTATGACGAGACGGTGTGCGTTGTCAGATGCGCTTCCCAGAAAAGCAGACGACCGTGCCACAGTCGCCGCCCTACGGGCGAAACCAGGGCGGCAGCATGCTATCTTGCGGTCGGGAACGGGCAGCCAGTCCTGACACAGATGCTTGTGGCGACGGCTCCCACGACGACTTCTTGTTCTCGCGGAATCGTGATCTACGTGCAACACCCGTGTCGGTGTGCAGTACCGTTGGCGTACAGTGCTGGTACGGCGTAGGCAAAATGAAGTGTACAGTCAGTACCCTAATACCCTAGTATATAATTCACTTTTGTTTTTTCTTGAAAGACAGTGTGAGTCACCAGCGATTCACTTGCCGAGTCGGGGGCCTAGAAGTGACAACATAGTATTTAGTAACAGTTGCTGTTACAACTTTTCCGTCGTTCAGTGGAGAACGACCTTGACGTGAATGGAATCTGAAGACTTCGACGAACGCGCGCCAGAGGAGTGTGTCGCGAATGGGATCACGAAGCCCGAGTGGAGGTGAGAGGTTCGAGTCGCCGCGTGGACGACAACATCAAAATGTTGCCAGCTGACAGACACACGAAAGTAGAATGCACCGGTGTCAGCTCCAGTAGCCGCGTCCGCTGCACAGTCCGATGGGGCGGCGGCGGAACCGGTGGCTGCTGCGGCCGGTACCACACTAACGCCGGCTTCGGAGCCGGCTCGCACGGCCCGTGCAACGTCAGCCGCAAGTGATACTGCAGATGGGCGTGATGATGAAAGCATGGTCGCCAGTGACCGGATGGTCTTCAACGCGCCAGCCATCCCACCAGCGCCAATGTTTAAGGGCTCGACAAAGGCCGATCGTTGTCAACTCATGAGAGAGTACTACCAGTACCTGGAGCAGGTGGCCGCATTGCAGACGACTACTTATGCATATGTTGAATAAAGCAGTTCCCTGCTCACTTGAGTTGCCTTTGGAATATAGTAAATATCAGGCTTAAAGAGTATGCATTTGAATGCCAAGTTGGCGCAAAACATAGCATGTCACCGACAGACAACTCCACACCGCACCGATAAGCGACGGGAAGACCTGTGTTCATAAATCGCAGACGTTTTGGTCCACCACTGCATCAAAGACTGTACTCTACGTACGCCAAGCAGCTCAACATTATCAACTGGAGAAAGTGCACTCAATGGACTCCGCACTTTACCGCTTCTTTGGCGGGGCTCAAGGACTGCACGACTGTCCGCACAATAAGAGAGCTCCGCTGGGGAAGTAGCCGCGCTCATATAACGAAGAAAGCTAGTAATCCTGCTACCGCGTCGCAAAAGAACTCACGTCTCCTCGGCGATAAAGAGCACGATGAACAAAGCGTCAACTGGATAAACGATCTTCGTTCAGACGGAATTCCCGTGAGTCGTTTCCTGTTGCAATGTAAGGCGCTAGAAGTAGCAAAAGACGCTGGGATCAAGGAATACGAGTTCAAAGCTAGCCAACTTTGGGTTGCGAGTTTTATCAAGCGCTGGAAGCTAACTATGCGAGCGAAGACAAGATCTGGTCAGTCCAACCTAGAACGCGGTCAAGCTGCGTTGGCAGAGCTCAGCAGCCGCATACGCAACTTGATCGCAACCGAAGATACTACTCTGACTGGTAATAAGTGCAGACGGTGACAAAAAGGGGTGATAAAGTTATCGGATTGGGCTAAAGTGGATAGAAATTTACGATTCTCGTCGTATTTTTTGCGGAATTTCATGTGCACAACTGCATTTGCTGCATACTACTCTGTTCCAGAATAGTTGCAGGGTACGTCGTCCGATTGGCGGCATTTTTCTAAATGTCGCTCAAATTACGAGCTGATTAGTGTACAAGAAAGCTCAAGATATCTGCTTTGATTGGGTAGTTTTAGTTCTAGAGCTTTTCGGTTCATGAGATATTGGGCGCGAAATATCGGGTGTCCTTTGGTCCAAACTTCGACACATTGCCGTATCATCACAACTCATTTCAGCAAGCACGCGCAGCACACAGCCATCAAGCTTTACTGAACCATGCCATCGCAGCCCACCGCCGTCATTTCCGACCGCCCGCGCAACCCCCGTGGGCCGATAGGTGGCAAAACCCACCTTGACTATGAAGATCGGCGCTCGATCTATGAGAGCCTGCTTGCCGTCTCGTCATCTGGCACACTGCCTCGAGGCGCCATAGTAAAGCTTGCCAAGCAGCACGAATGCCATCCCGACACTGTGTCTCGCGTATGGGCACGTGGACGGAGCTCCATCCGAGCGGGCCACATTTGTGCCGAAGTTGCATCAAAAATCCGAGGTATACCTTATCAATCTATATGATTATTGAATTTGAAGATTATTCATTTACCAAAAATGTTCTTTTTAGGGAATTCTGTTCGCAAAAAAACGCGCACGAGTGATCACATCGAAGACGCGATACGACAAGTGCCCCAGGCCTCGCGGCAGACGATGAGAGCTCTTGCTCATGCGTGCAACATTCCAAGGACGACGGTGTTTCGACACATGCAAGAATGTCCTCGGCTGAAGGCTCGTTCAAGGTATGTGAAGCCATTTTTGACTCCAAGAAATCTTGAAGAGCGCCTGCGGTACGCAATTTCTTTCCTTCGACCTTCGTTGAATGAAAATTATTTTTTTGACAATATGCACAACTTTGTGAATATCGACGAAAAATGGTTTTTTTTACGAGGGTGAAAAAGAAGTTTTACGTGTTCGAGGATGAATCTATGGCTACTCGTTTTGTGAAGTCGAAGCGATTTATAACAAAAGTTAAGTTTTTGGCGGCGATTGCCTGCCCTCGAGTTGACTTAAACGGCAACATATATGACGGCAAAACTGGCGTTTGGCCATATGTCGAAAAATTGCCTGCAAAACGCAACTCCAAGAACCGCACGAAAGGCACAATTGTGACGACTCCGAAATCTGTGGACTCCAATGTATATTTGGAAATGGTGTTAAATAATGTCGTGCCGGCAATAAAGGCCAAGTTCCCTCGCTCTACACAGCGATCGGGCTTAACAATCCAACAAGACAATGCCGGCCCACACAAATGCCTCACGACAAGTATGTTGGAGACGCGCGGCGCGTCCGGAATTGCAGTTACCAACCAACCCCCCAATAGCCCACACTTTAATGTCTTAGACTTAGGATTCTTTAATTCTATTCAAAGCCTGCAGTATCAAAAGTGTACTCGAACAATCGAGGAGCTTATTGATGCTGTGGAAATCTCGTTTTATGAATTGCCTATGGACACGGTGTCAATAACTTTCATCATACTTCAAAAGGTGATGGAGAAATGCATCAAAATTCACGGTAGCAATGATTATAAGCTCCCTCACATGAAGAAGGATGCGTTGATAGAGGACTTCACGGCCTTCAACTTTGAGTGCGATGCCTACAAGTACGAGAGTGCTTTGATCCATTTGAACTTCCGACTTGGGGAAGTGGCTTCCATGGAAGCACTCCTGAATTCTCAAGAATAAGGTCTTTTGGCAATTGAATAAAAATGCATTATATTTTTTGCCACATTTATTCGTTTCTGA
>NW_008580177.1:289832-298120 GCF_000520115.1 Aphanomyces invadans | reverse complement strand
TTTTGGAATGGAGTCCCATAATATAATCAAGCCAAAATGAAGGCCGCAACTATTTCGGAACAGAGTAGTAGATGACAAGTCGCCATACAAAAACCAAGATATAACTGGCCATAGCGCAGTCCCTTTACCAAAACCTGCTTAGAGTAAGCACAAATGATGCTCAAACGCGATATCAAGTGGAACGTGTTTGCAATGTTTGATGTACATTCATCGACTGGGTGGCGCGTCTGGAAGCTCGGGAACGACAGCAAGTCCAAGGAAGCAGCGACCAACGTGTCCACTCACAAACATCGCTCTGGGCGAAAGCAACGCTACACCATGGACGACATTGAACAACGCATCAAAGGAACTCCTCTTTACCGCCGCCAATCTCAACGCTCGCTCGCCAAAGTCACTGGTCTATCGCAATGGTCAATTTGGGACTTCATTCGCAAGAAGTGGATCACTGTACGAACGAGTTGGTCGAAACCAAAGCTTACCCAAGAGCACAATCTCAGTGAAAATCATTTTGTAGCGAGCATTTGTTGGAGCGCGGTAAACGTCAGTACAACGACATGTTCAATGTTGTTCATATTGATGAAAAATGATTTTACTTGACCAAGGTTCGCGGTCGATTTTAAACGTGGCATGATGAACCGGTTCCCACACACCACTTTAAGTCGAAGATGCACGTCAAAAAAGTGATGTTCTTGGTTGCGGTGGCCCGACCACGACAAGGATGGGACGGCGAAGTGGGTTGCTGACCTCTGGTCGAGACAACTCTTGCTCAACGTCGGAGTTGGAATTGTCCTGGGACGTCGATTTGTCGACCGTGACCGCGACAAAGCCTGTGTACTGCGACTTGTTCAGCGCGTGCTTGTGCTTCCTGCGATCAAAAGGCAGTGTGTTTGCGCAAATGATGACACGGACGGCACAATATACGTACAGCATGACAACGCCCGGCTGCACATTTCCGTTGACGACGCTGGTTTTGCCGCTGCTGCCGCTTCTGGTGGTTGGAAGATCAAGTTGACATGCCAGCCTCCCCAGTCGCCGGATCTGAATATACTCGACCTTGGGTTTTTCAACTCTGTTCAGTCTCTTCAGCAGCAGATGGAGTGCCGATCAATGGCGGAACTCATCCACGCAGTTGACGATTCTTTCAAGTAATTGCTTCAAGAATCATAGGGTAGGAACATTGGATACGTTCCTTACATGGAAGCGTGTGATGCGTAGGGTCATTCACATCAAAGGTGACAACTCGTACAAGATATTTCGGAGCAAGGTAACGCAGTTGGATGTTGATGCAATGGAATTGCTGAATGCGCAGCTTGAGGACGAGGATCGCATGGATGAGCTTGCCGACCTGGTCAATGCGATGCCAGTGTTAAATGTTTTACATGCGGATTCATTGTACTTCAAATTTGTATACCCCGGAATGTTCACCAGTACTTTTACCTAGTCAGAGGTAGTATTAAAGAAATCAACAATGCGGATCAGACAGGAATTCCAAAAATAACAATTGATGATGCGGGGTCCAAAAATAACAATTGATGATGCGCGGTGAAAGACCCTGTGGATGCGTTGTTGAGGACACGACAAGGACCGTATCATGGCGATGCTACTGGCCGACACGGGCATAGTTGGAAATTTGACAGATTTAGAAACAAATTTTGTTGCTGCTGGCCGACACCAAGGGCTGTCGCCGCGACGGCGGAAGTGGCGACAGTGGCGATCAGTTTGGCACAAATTATTCCATGTTCTTGGTCCTAAAGTCAAAAGCGTCAAATAACAAAGAGAAAATGGTCGAGAACCTGACGCAACGAAACGGCTTTGGGTCTGTCGTGTGGCCCGAAATCGAAGAGCTCCACGTAATGAGAAGTAACCCAGTTTGGATTTGCATTGCTTCCCGTAAGGAAGACGCCTTACGGACAAAGAAGGCGCGGACTCACAACATGGCTCGACTGGCAGCTAGTTTGCAAGTAGTAAAGGCGAAATGCAACTCATGCCGGATTATTCGTTGTAAGGACCGTTCAGTTGAATCATCGTGGACGCACTCGGGCCACTACCTGCCTCAAACAAGGGCAGCAAGTATATCCTCATCTTCGCCGACTACATCACTCGGTGGTGGAAGCCTTCGCCGTACCGGACTTGAAGACGTCCACATTCGCTCGAGTCTTGAAACGAAGTACTTTGCGGATTCGGTGTACCCGAAAGGCTACTGACTGATTGTGGAGCTAACTTCGTGTCTGAACTCGCCACCACCTTGAACACCACGCACGGACTCCATAAGCTGGCTAGCGCGGATAACACCCCAAAGTCAGGGGCTCGTTGGGCGATTCAAGCACACGATGTCCAGATGCTCAAGATCTATGTGAACGGTCTGCAGTCCGATTGTGACACGTATCAGCCCCGACTCGTGTTCGCCTACCGTACCTCTTACCACGAAACCCTGGGAGACTTGCCATACTTCTGTCTATTTGGACGTGACCCTACGCCACCTCTCGATTTACCGTACCTCAGCGTAGGCGCCGCATGGTAGTCCGATCACATGACGCCATATAAACGACGCCTAGTCACGTCCTGGAAAGAGATTCACTGGCTGGTTGAGCATCAACTTATCGCGGGTCAGAAAAAGAACGCGAAGGGCAAGTCCGACCAAAATCCCGTCGATTATGACGACCTGAAGGCGGTCTGGCTGACTATTACTTCGTCACGTTGGCCAGCCCGAACGACCACCGGTATGCTACTAGCATGAACCCCATCGAATTGACCGCACGATTGGTCCGAACATGTACATAATCGACATACCGACGCACTCGGACAAGATGGTGACGGTGAATGTAGACCGAATCAATCCCTTCCGCGGCTATTACTCTCGGCCATTCAACGATGACATCCCGGACGACGACCCCCCGACCGACCAACTCACGGGGGACTGTCTACCTGAATGCAGCTTCACCACTTGTGTGCAATGTTGGCATTTAAACGGATAATGCAATAATATAAACGTTATAAAGCGTTTAAATCGTTTAAATCGGTGTTTAAACGTTTTAAATAAAATCTTTGAACGTATGGGTTTCGACGATGGAGGCCGACAGACTATTCTCCGCCATGAACTTAGGATCAAGCGGTGAAACTGGTCTTTGATGATGGGCGGCGCGATGTACCGCGACATGGATTGTTGGCGACCTGCCGTTTCATTGATGACTGCGAGTGTGTCGGACCGAGAAGCGGCGGCCCGCTGCTACCAGATCGCATCGCACCAATTTAGTTGTATGATGGCGCTGTATCACGCTACGGTGCTAACATGCATTTGCGGAGGTGCGCTTCCATCGCGTTTTTTCCAGCCGGTCAGACGGCTGGTGGTTTATGGCGCCTTGCACGAGGGGTAGTACCGTCATCCACTGAGTTGCTGGGAGTCGCCATTCGCTCAGCAGTGCCTTCGTTGCCCGGAGTAGCATCCGGTTTACGACCTCGACAGATCCGTTTGCCCAGGGGCTGTACGCCGACGTCACGTGATGGTGGGCGCCAACTAGCATGCGCACCTTTTCAACCACCTCGTTCTTGAAATGGGACCCGCCGTCGGAGACCCATGTCGCGACCGTCCCGAACGTAGTGAACCAGTCCATGAGGGCGGCGGCCGTTGCAGTCGAGTCTGCAGTCCGGGACAGGAACAACCGAACAAAGCCACTCATGTCGTCCTTGACTACGAGGACGTGCTTCAAGCCTTCGTCTGACTTGGGCAAGGTCAGCCAGTCAAAATGGATGAGCTCGTTGGGACGTTCGGCGTGCAAGGCTGAACCCAGGGGGCTGGGCACCATGTCACCGTCCACACACATGCATGTAGGCACCCCGTGACGAAGCCGGCCACGTCGGTCTTGAGATTGGTCCACTCGAACTTCGCCGCGACGGCCTGTGTCGTCGCCGCCACCCGACGGTGGCCAGCAGCACATTGGTGGGCGATCACGCAGAGCCTCTGTTGGAAGTCCAGGTCGTCGTCCGGGACCCAAATCTTGTCTCCCGGACTGACATAAAATTTGATGTCGTCGTCCCAAGGAACTCCAGGGGGAGGCTGACCGTCGTCCTGGAGGCCATTCTTCTGGGACTTAAGGACCGAGTGAGCTGTCGGCCACTCGAAATCCTTGTGACGCAGGGGTGATACTAATGCTGCGAGACGCCGCACACGAACCACCGCTGGCGCACCCCAGCGACTAAGTAGGTCACCCCACACGTTGTCTTCACACTGACTCAATGGTGTACGGGAAGGTGGACATCACCAGCGCCCAGCGCTGCAGCTTGTCAGCCTGATACCTGGCCATGTTGGGACTTTGGCCACGCGGGTTGAAGATGAAAACCAAGTTGCGGTGGTCCGTGAACAGAAGGAATCCACCAGGTCGGATCAACAGATAGTCGAGGCGCTTGCACGCCTCGACCACGGCGAACGCCTCCTTCTCAACAATAGGCCAGCGCGAACTGGCCAAGACAAACGAGCCGCTTAGAAACGCTAGGGGCTCGTGGCGTTGCTCAGACAGGGGCAGCTCTAGGTCCTCGGGTGGGACTTGGGTCGCAATCGCGCCCCAGAATCCGTCGCACGCGTCCTTAAAAAGACATACGGCCATGTCTTCTCGGGGGTGACTCAGCGGTACGATGCTGGTCAGGGCCTTTTCACAGCCTCAAAGCACATCGTGCGCTCGGCGGCCCACCCCATGGCGCTGACCGGTATCTTGGCCAAGGCCGATTTCTTAGCGCTCCGTGACAGTTTCGAGCCCACGTCCAGGAATCGACGCAAGAGATCGACGAGCTGGCTGTACTCGGGGATGCTCGACCGCATCCAATTGGTGGCACAGATGAACTGCTGGAGGTCTGCGGCGGTAGTTGGCAGCGCCAATTCGCACAACCCTCGAACTCGAGCAGGGGAGTGGGTCACGCCGGCAGACGAGATAACTTTGCCACACCATTCAGCCTCGCGGAGGAAGAACGAGCATTTCTTCGGATGCAGCTTCAACCCGAAGGACTCGCAAATCTCCAGGACCTGCTCCAACAGGTCAAACAGTCCCATCGGCGTGGTCGCCGCGCCCAGCAGATCGTCCAGCCAGGCAAGTAAGCCGCGAAATAGGAGCTCGCCGAACATTTGGTGGACAGCCGATTTACAAAACGCAACGGCGTCAGTCTGGCACATCAACACACGCTCGGCGTGAAGACGCCCCAGGGTGCCATGAAGGAGTTCAGCTCCTCGCTGGCTGGATGCAACGGCAGCTGCCAGTACCCCTTCGTCCAGTCCAGGGTAAAGTAGACCGAGGTGCCGATCAGAACGACCATCGCGGCGTCCAGGTTTGGCATCGGCCACGGCATAGGCACCGTACAGGCATTGATCGGACGACTGTCGATAGTCATCCGCAGATCGCCTGGGTCCTTCTTCGGCACAATCCGGGGCGCTGCAGCCCACGTCGCCCGGTTGTTTCGGTAGACTAGTCCAGCGTCTACGAGCTGGTCGACATGTCGCTTGAGGAACTTCACGTGGTCGGGTGGATAGCGACGCATCGAGCACTTGACAGGGATCGCGTCTGGCTTCAGGCGAACCTGTAGAGGCTCCACCTTGATCAGGGGGTCGCACCCGACATCCTTTCGAAACACATCGACGAACCTGGACAGCAGGTTCTCGAGGCGCTCAACCTCGTCCTGGCCCAGACCAAGGCTTCGCGCCTCCTCGACCTTCGACGCGAGGATAGCCTTCACCTCCAACTCGCATCTGCGTTGTCGGTCTTCCTTAGACTCTCCAGGTAGCGCATCCAGAACAGGGGTTTAGCATTCCATTCCCGCCTCGGGGTCAAAGTCCTGGACGGCTGGTCGGGATGCACACACCCGATTGACAGCAGCGTCTGCAGACGGCAGGAACTCGCTGTCAGACATGTCCCACTCAGGCTTGAGCGAGCGCGCGTTGACCAGGAGCGCGTCCGTTGAGAATCCTAGGGACTCCATCACCGGACGGCTGATAATCAGCGCGACGTCGTCGTCTGCGTCATCGTCGATTCAGACGGGTAAGCCACGTAACAGGAGAGGACCGCACGTCGTCGTGAGGGCCACGCTCAGGCGTAAGCGTCGTCTTAAGAGCACAGGCTTGGTCGCTTTGCCGTAAGGGTACAGGGCAGTCGGTGTGTCGTCCACCACCACCTGGGTGGCCACACCAGCCTTCTCCAGAGCCCCACCAGCCCCACAGATGCCACGTTAACGTTGGCACAAGTGTCAAGTAGCAGGTTGTCCACCACGACGACGTCCGCGACGGTGGCACCTCCTTCGATCTTCGACCGAGTCGGGCCGAGATCGATTACATTAGCAGTCGGACGCACCTCACGAGCATCCTTCCACTTTTGCATTTGCACAGCTAGGAGGTCTTGCGCCTCACCAGGGGTAGTCTTTGGGCAGTCTGCGACCTTATGGTCCGTAGACTTACACTTCAGACATGCCGCCGGCTTCCTCGCAGTGGCGAGCGGTGCGCCCGGCCTGGCCACCCCGTCAGAGGACCTAGGCTTCGCCGGGCCTGCTCCCCCGTCTAGCCTCTTCTCGTCAGGCCTCTTCGGCGCATGGACACGGCTGTCAGGGGCTTTTGCCGGCTTGGAGGACTTCGCCTCGTCCTCGACCCCGCCGTACATTTGGTAGCCGGCTGCGAAAGTCCGCAGCCAGCGAACGAAGCGAAACATATCCGTACGCAACGGCTTGTTGCGTTGTAGTTGCATTTGCTTCTTTACGGCCGACTGTAACATCGAAGGCCGCACCGCCTTGACCATAAGGTCCACGACAACCTTGCATTCTTCGTAGAGGATGCACTCCTGGTTGTCGCGCTCCAGGGCCCTCATGAGTTCGTCCAGCATCTTGCTAACACGAGACTCGGCGTCCAGGATCTTTACGTCGAAACGAATCGTTGTTTCGAGGCGTTTCTACACCGAGTCCAGATCATGAGGCTCTTCCTCGAACGCCATGTTAAACCACGCAATCCATTCGGACTCCGCGATTTGATCGTAGGGACGGTTAAAATCCCACAGCGCCACGCGCCGCTTGGTGAAATTGTCCATACACGCGGACACCGGCATAACGAACGGTCTCGCTCCAGCTGTCTGCAGCGCGTTGACTTGCGCCACATATTTCTGATACGCCCGCATAAAAGCACGACGCTCTTGCTTGGTTAAGCCACTAAAGCTCGTGGCTTGGGGAATTGCCGGTGTATGTACCACATACGGGGCATCTTCACCCATGTTATCGTCCTCCTGGTCGCCATTACCGGCACCCGCCGGCTCTGGTCCAGCCGACGGACCAGGAGACACTTCTTCCTCACCAACCGGAAGGGGAACTTGGCTGGGATCTTGTAGCGTCCCAGTTGCCCGAGCATAACCGCTCCACGGCATGACCACGTCGATCGGGTGCGGCTGGCGTCGCCGCGGGGACCGGAACGGTGCAATAACCGGCTGGAAATCTCCACGCCGCCCACTCGTCTGGCGTCGGGAGGTACGATCACGCTCCCTCGACCGCGACCTGTCGTCGTTGCCTCCAGGCGAATGCGATCAGTCTTGTTCTTCGTGAACACTCTCAGCCATCTCAGACTCGTAGTGCACTAAAGATATCTTTGTTGTGAGTCCGCGCCTTGTTTGTCCGCAAGGCGTCTTCCTTTCGGGGAGCAATGCAAATCCAAACCGGGCTACTTCTCATTACCCTCCTAGTCAATTCACTTCGTTCCCCTCAATACAGTAGCAATTTGTCAGGACGTCCAAGTAGTCCTGTACTCAATCGTACCGTACGAATCCATCCAACATTCGGCAACCGACCTCAGCAAGGTTGAGCTGGACTCGGGGCGCTCGACCAGAGCAAGCCAATAGACCTTTCGCCGAATGCGTTCACGTTCTTCGTAAATCCATAATGTCCAGCGAACTGAGAGGGATGACTCGCTTGTAGGACCTCTTTCACCATGGAGAAAGGGATTACGGGCACCACTAAGAGCTCGGTGTTCCGCATGGATGTCTTGGAAGTACAGTAACGGAGCGGCATACGATCTCTTGTTTGATTATGTACTGTTGTGTATTCCTCGTGACGAGTTGGAGGAGGTGCGAATCGATACATAGCGCGCCATCATCCAGGTGCGCTCGTAGCGCCAAGATCCAACGGCCTTTGGCTTGTTCGATGTACAGTTTCGGGGAAGGTCGTCTTAGTCAGAACACCCTGTTCTGTCGAGAACATCCCCACTGCCCTGTCCATCAGGTCGCAGGATGGTCCTGCAACAGTAGGAGGTTTTTTGTGCCTTTTAGAGGCTTTTTCCT
>NW_008580177.1:262286-284186 GCF_000520115.1 Aphanomyces invadans | reverse complement strand
TTGGCCTACACTGACTGATGGGCTTCGCCCACCGTCACTTCTACTTCTACTTTTATTACGAGAACCTCAGTCTTCTCAACTCCGTGTTTTCCCTTCGCTACCTGCCCCTCCAACTGTCTTCGCCGATCGAACAGTTCGATGGGTTTGCAATGTTTGATTGAACATCGTATTCTGCTATATGCACTTGAGGAGGCGTGGTACACTAACGTATTTCTCGATGGTACCGCTGGTCAACTGTTTAACGCTGCGTGTTATCACTGGGAGTGACCAGCTGCAGCTTTAAGTACACCCGGCCGATGGATTACTGTGTAGTCGAGTCCTTGTAGTTCCATGGCCCATCGCGCGAATTTGTGGTTGCCTGACCGAATCCCCGTGTTGAACAGCCACGTGAGGGCTTCGTATCCGTATTGATGTCGAAGTGTCGTCAGTCGATGAAGGGTCGGCATTTGCGTGTGGCTTAGACTGACTCCCCAACATGCAATCTCGGAGATTCCCATAATCCGCTTCGGTTGTGTCTATGACAGGGACCGACTGGAGTATGCAATGATTCGATTCTCTCCATTCTGCTTGTGCAGCGATGTGACTCGCGTCCATCCAGTTCGAGAAGGGCAGGTCAAAGCCCGGGTGTGGTCGTGTCGGGGGCATAACCACACACGGAACCCCGTACAAGATGCAGCGGAGTGCCCATAGGAAGGAAGGGAAGTTGGCAGACGTGCGTCTTTTCGACAACACACTGTCAAGGCAAGAGTGCAATTCTGGTGCGTGTGCCACCTACCGCGCCCGACCAAGACGGGTTCTTTCCCACCTTGCCTTCCGTGTTCACATAGAGGCACTGGACGTCCACGTTTGTCGCGAGCGCGTTTGTCGTTACCATAAGCTATTTAACTCGGCAACTCGTCCATGTCCCTGTGTGTGATGTGGAACCATGCGATGCCTTGAACATCGTTGGTAGAGTCGCCACTCTCTTCGATTCGTATGGTGCCATCGGCGTTGGGCCATGGCAGCTCTTGAATGCCCACACAACAAGATGTACGAACGTATGCGGATTCTTGCTAGCAGCTCAACTCGAAGATGTGATGGATGATTCATTCTACCCGATCGTCAAGACGCGTCCACTGCAGCACGTAGAAGCACCCTTTCACTCCAGTCGAGAATTCTTCCATCAGGCAGCAAGCATCACGCATGTGGAGATGGTCCAAGCTGTTGTATGCAACTTCATGAATAGCACGTGCTCCTTGTTTGCATCAGTGACCGTGCTCGTCCCATTGGGGAAGGTGCGGTATCTGCCAGCCTCGAACACACCAGCCGCGACTACTCGATTTGACGCATGCGTTTCCTTCGGTGTCAGGAACTACCGACAGTGGCGCCGCGGAGACAGCCGAGTCTGTTTTTGATCTGGTTTAGCTGTCCTTGACAAACTCACTCTTGGATACGACGACGGTGTCGCCACCCTTGAGCTCGTACACGTACGCCACGACTTTCGGGCCCTGAATTGCCATCAAGATGAACGATGGAACGACATCCCTGCCGTAGATATGTCATGCAAAATTTCGGAGAACTGGGTACGCACGGGGTGCAGTTGCTGTAAGCGCCTGTAATCGACCCAGGATTGATGAACCACTTTCCGTGATGCACGAGCAGTTTGTACCTAGACATAGGCACACATTGGGTGACGTATGGCAAGAAGAGTTAAACTGTCGTGTGGCACGTACTCGTGGGTGTGCCCCGTGATCAAGATGTCGACGTTCAGTTTTCGCTGGAGAGCTCCAAGGCAGTCGACATCTCCCCACGGCACAATCTACGTGACGTGGATAATATTGTCGATCGCAACGTCACAGCAACATGCTGGGTAACCATTTGATGAACATACTTGATGCCCATGGCAGAGGCCGATTCGAAATTGTCCGATCGTGACGACCTTTTTGTCGGGGTAGTGGGAGCCCTTTGCACAAATCCCCCACGCAAGACATCACACGGTGCGTCGTGGAATGGAAGATCACCTACTTCGTCAAAGTCGCCTCGGACAATGTGGACATTTGGCGCCAAATCGCGTAGCTCGTCGAATTGCTCCTTCGTCACCAGGTTGCCAGTACACAGGACGTGCTGCATCTTGTTGGGCACCAACATCTTCTTGAACTTCTCTGGGATGTCTACTGCGCGGTGGGGAATGTGCATATCCCCAAGCACTAATACAAGCTAAAGAGCAGTCATGAATGACGCGCAATTCTACAGCGCATTCACTTACCTCGCCGAAATCTGCCATGATGTTGTGATGGTCTGTTGTCGAAGATTTCGACACTGCAACGATAGCGCAGATGTTTAATTGGCTATTATTGAAAATAGTATCAATTTTTACCTAATCAAAATGCTTTGATGTATGATTATAAACCAATCATACACGAAGAATGAATTGGAACCATTCGAATCCGTTGTATGGTTGGATAAAAATGGCGTATTTTAGCCAATCAAAGGCTTATACGACATGTGCAACCATTACCATTGGCGAGATATTTTAGAAGAACAGCCAATCAGCTGATTCCACCTGAAACGTCGCGCCATGACAATTGCAGAACATTCGCCATTCCTGCATTCGTTCGCGCCCGTGTTCAAGGGCCGCCATGTTCAGTACCAACAACGAAGAAATCGATTTCTTGGAGCGGTTGAAGAGGCGTGATCGCGAAAAGCTCAAGCTCAAGCAGAAGGGCCATCTTCCAGTGATGGACCGCGAGACGCTCGTCCAGCTTTGCGTGGATAACGACGGCTACGAGACTCCCGAGCTCAACGACAACTTGTACTTCAGCGTCCATGCAAAAAATTCGTCTGAAGTTGATCGCCTGTAGGTTTGCGCACTTCAAGGGGTTCCAGAAGATCGAAGGCCTTGAACCGTTCTACAACTTGAAAGCGCTGTGGCTCGAATCGAACGGGTTGTCTGTGATCGAGAACCTCGACTGCTTGGTCCATTTGCGCTGCCTGTACATGAACAAGAACCGCATCGAGCGCATCGAAAACCTTCATGTACGTTCGTGCCTCCTCTCCCCTCCTCTTTTGTCGGAATCGATTCCAAAAACACAACCCCATTCGGTCTTGCATAGTCCCTCACGGCGCTCACGACCCTCGATCTGAGTGAGAACGCCATCCGCACGATTGAAGGCCTCGGTGCTCTCACGCAACTAACCTCTTTCAACATTTCCAAGAACGAACTCGAGCACGTCGAAGATATCGAAGCCCTCAAAAACTACAAGTCCATCACCAACCTGGACTTGAGCCACAACAAGCTTGCGGATCCGTCGATTTTGCACGTTTTTGAAGCGATGGCAAACCTCAAGGCGCTTCGTTTGACAGGTAGTCGCACGCACCGCGCTCACTTGTCGACAATTTCAGCGCATACTTGCACTCCTGCGCAACCTATTCTTTGGCACCACGAACTAAGGAGATGCTGCCATGCAGGCAACGACGCGGTGTCCAAAACAAAACACTTTCGCAAGACATACATCACGACGTTGCCACAGCTGGGGTATTTGGATCGACCCATCTTCGACATGGAAAGGACGACGGCGGCGGCTTGGAAGGAAGGAGGCACCGCCGCGGAAGAAGTCGCGCGGCGGGCATTCATTCAACATGAGGTATGGACATATATACCTTTTATCCAACGTGTTGGCAAAGACGACGAGGCCTTGATGCGTCGTGCCCCCACGAGCCACGTTTCCATGTTTTAGAAACTTACGTCTATGGATAGCACGATGAGCGCCGCCGAACGTTGCAAGAATTTCGAGACTGGCAACGAGAAGTGCGAGAGAAGAAGCTGACTGAGCTCGCCACGACGCCAGCGTCCGAGTGCGTGGAGGATTCGAACGAAGTTGAAGAAGCACGACGGGTCGAGGCGCAGGCGGACAGCGACGCTGAGAAGGCCTTGGTTCACGGAAATGGCATCGTCGAGTTGGGAGCGGCGTTCTGGGCCGAAGAAGACAAGATGCAGCGCCAAAAGCACCCTCAAATGAACGAGGTGCCGAGCGAACAAAACGTCGCATCACATGCAAAAGTGAAAGGAATTGCGTCCGCCGTACCTCCATTGGTGGCCATGAATGAGCTCATGGGCATTGCTGCGCACGAAACAGCGGTGGCAATCCAGGCTGCATCCGTGCAAGCTGTGGTAGACACGAATAACTCCATTGCCGACGACGACGCTGAAGACAAAGATGCGAGCGTATGCGTCGACGATATTCAGATCGACTTGTCCACGGACCTTGTATGCGCCGCGGCAAAAGGTCGCAGTCCATTTGATTCCAGTGCCGCGGTGGAACGATCCACTCCTCACGCACCTTTACCATTGCTCGCTGAAGAAGCTTCCGTCTCGGCGGCCGCGAGTGGCACCAAAACAGACGACTGGCCTGCAACGCCACCATCATCGACTAAATCGACGGTCCCGCACTCGTCCTTTACGGGTACGTCGTCGCTGGTGCCGCCGTCGGCACCTGTCGAAAGGGACACGTGGGAGTCGCTTCAACGCAAGGCATCCAGTGCGCCGCCGCTCCTCGCGCCGCAGAATTTGCCATCGGCCTATGTACATCCATCGTTCCACGGAGATCGAAGACTCACTCGAATCCGTTGCCTTGCAGGGATCGTCTGACGAAGACGATGACGCGATCCAAGTGCCCGTGACCCGTGCGGACCTGTGGCAGCAACTGCGCGGCTACACAAACATGTCGCAACTCGACTAGATGGCCTACATGACCAAGCGTGCTCACGTGGAGCAAGTTGAGCAGAGGCATCGTGGATGCAGCTCCTCCTGCGTCGATCCACCAAGACTGCGTTTGAAAGCGCTCGAGTGTATTATGAATCGTCGCATGGAATCCTTGGCTGAGGACGTTGCTTGGCTCGTAGAATCAATTTCTTCGGCCAATTTGTCGTGCATGTGGTTGTGCCCGTCATGCGCTCAGTGGATTCGCGTTTTGTTCGCGTGGGGTTGAAGGAGCCGTCGCTGCTGCGGCACTTTGCACAGACGTAGCCCATGCGAGCGGTCGTGTTCGTCCTGTCTGGAGCTAGTCAACGGACGCGTTGGGCAGTCCGAACCCCATCAACACATCGAGATGGTCCCCACGGGATAGGAGTGAGTATTTTAGGCACAATATTGAGAGGACAGTGCAGGGACTCGTGTGGCGGTGATCTACAGCTGATCGAGGACAGCGTAGCCGGCATGCTTGACAATGAAAGAGTACGCGTACACGACAGGGGCGACGGCGCCGAAAACGGCGCCAATCCAAACGTACACCGTGTTGGTGTGGTCGATGTGTAGCAGCCCGAGGAGGACGGTCACGATGGCAAGGGAGTACGTGGTCAAGCCGAGACGGCCGTGCCACTTCAAGCTCTGTTGGCCTTGGTACTGCAGCAGCTTGAGTTTCTTTTGCCCAGATCCGATTTGAACCAGCACGAGCAAGATGACAACTGTCCCAGACCAGGAATGCCACCCGTGAGGGACGACGCTCTTGCCATTGTACACCCGATGGACGAGGATGCCTATGAGTCCGAGAAACATACAGCCACCGGCGAAGTGGTTTATGAGCTTGTGGATATTGCGCTGGATGCGTTGGTTCGGAGAGCGCGAGTTGACGTGGAGCGTGTTGAACGGGCGAAAGACCAACATGGCCTCGGATGCAAACCCAACGTAAGCCACGGTCATGAATGCGGCATGCACAAATAGGAAGCTCAGTCCTTTGAGCCAAAAGACTCCCACGACGACGACGACAGCGGCAGTGTAGCACCAAAGTGTGAGTGGCGTCGTGTTGTCCCAAACTTCCCGCCAGATCATCTTGGACGCTCCGTGGTGATGTGGGAAGACAGGGGCGCTTCCACGTTCATTGAGGTCGTCGTCTCCAAACTCTGTCGACCGGTCGTCCAGATCCTCATGCTCTGAGTTCTTCTTATCGTTGGGCAAATGTCCCCGCGCATTCGGCACTTCGACGTCCATCCTCGATCGATTCAGAGTCCCAAGCGCCCCCAGGCAGGTCGAACAAGGAAATATCCGGATATCTATCCGACATATCCGGATACCCCACCACCACGGGATTGGGTGGTTTGGTCGATTCTCCATTTTGTCGGAAGCAGCAGCATGATCGTGCCGGTCCGGTGCTTCACGTGCGGGAAGGTCCTGGCGAACAAGTGGGAGACGTACTTGAGTCTGCTCCGCGCAGATTACACAGAAGGTGACGCGCTGGATGAGCTGTCCCTGAAGCGATACTGCTGCCGACGCATGCTTTTGACCCACGTCGACTTGATCGAGAAGCTCTTGCACTACAACACGGGAGGTACGACGCCAACCACGTGTTGTTGGCATGATGCCGTATCCTTCCCCATCGACATCACTCACCTATGCATCCCTTGCTGTAGCGATCGAACGTGGCGGTGACGATTAAACCGTCCGTTGCATACAACACTTCCACGCTGCTGCTTTGTTCCACCAGCTTCTGTGCGCGTGGTGTGACGCTTCGATCCATGCGTGGTCCACCATTAACGTTAATGTATATCCAGCAACAACAACGATATTCCACTCTGCCGGTAGCTCCGTTGTCCACCTCGTGGATTTGCTCTGTCATGAGAATATGGGCCGCTACTGGATGTCGCGGCGTGCTCGCAGCGCTCATTCACCGTCGCCTTCGCCCGCATCGCAGTAATCCTCTCGATCTGCCCAAGCTTCTCCCCGCCATCGACTTGTCCTGTTCATCGCATGTATATTCCATGGGTATGCATAGCATGCCGCATCTGGCGACTCCATCGCACGCCATCCTCGTCTTCTTTACAAGAACAACATTTTCTCAACGTAGTCGTCCCCATTACCCACTTGTCGGACAAACCCGAGGTGCTGCATGGCGGCAACGCCTCGGAGGAAGCGCACCTTGGACGCGTCCTTGGTCGTCTTGGATGGCGCGGCCCCACCGCTGCACTTGGTCTGAAAATCCTCCAGCCACTCGGCGACGCTGATCCACATCCCGGCCGTGTGCCTGTAAAACGTATGGAGGATGTGCAAATCGTGGCCAAATGAGCCTGGCGGGTGCTTCGCTTCCATCGCTGCCGCCATCGCAGTCTCCATGTGCGACGCCAGGTGCGTCTCCAAAACCTCGACATCGTCGAAGTAGAAGACGCAGCCCAGCGGCGCGCACGCTGCGGGCAGCGCCGGGCTCAAGCACGGTAACATCCGTCGGCTCAGGAGGCTCCATACGTCCCGCCGCACTTCCGGGATCATCTTGGCTGTCTCGTCCGATTCGCTTGTCTCCTGGACAAACGCCAGGACCTCGACCATGTCGTGGATCGCGGACGCAACTTCGGTCAGTGCCGGCGCGTCGCAACCATCCATTTCAAACCTACAAACAGGTCATCATCACACGCAGAACCATCCTACTTTCCAGCCATCCAATTTCATGCCGACGAGGCACAGCCTTGCCACCGCCCAACACCATGGTAATCTCTCCATTGCTGCGGACGGAGCCAGACGCCACGAACCACAGCTTCAACGTTTAACGTGGCAAAGCGTACCTCGCTATACACTGCCTCCACTCTAGCACCAACGAGTGCATGGCCCGAATTCCCACTACGGCACCGTTGTCATGGCCACGTGGGCTGCGACGGTGTTCTGGATGTCGTACCGTGATGAAGCAAGAATGCTTGCATGTGCTGCGCGACGACCGACCCGGCCAGGTGACCGTCCAGCGCCAGCGCGACCGCCGTCGCCTTCAACTTCGTCCACGACGGCTCGAACGTTGTGCACATGTGCCACGTCATGTCGACACAATTCCACATGCACTGCCACAATTGCTTCCACTGGTGCACGCGGTCGAGAGTCGCCGCCACGACCGCCTCCGCGCTGCCGTCGTCGCCGCCATCACACGACACGCCTTCATGGTTTTGTCGGCGAAGTGCATGTTCCAGGGCCGAGGACTCTGCATCCGACAGCGACTGGACGTAGCTTTGGACGGTGGATGGAAGTCCATGCGCGGCGGCGGCGTCCTTTGGCAGTGGAAATAGCGCCAGCACTCGATGACGGTCCAACACCGACGTCGTTCGAGATGCCCATGTTGGCGCAACGTGCTGGTACAAAATGAGCTTGAGCGCGGCGAGGAATCCATCGATCGAGTGGGTTTGAGAGAAGGTTGTGTGGAGCCACAGGAAGACCGCGCCGGACACGGTGATGGGGAACGTGCCAGAAAGCACGAGTGTCTGGCAAATGTCGTGGAAGTTCTTGAACGAATCCTCGAGGACGATCGGTCGCACCGACACCATCGACGCAATCGCATGCGGCATGCGGCGATACGATGGCGAGAACGGCGAGCTGAAGCCGAGCACAAGGCCCAGGCGCAGGAGCATTGGCGATGACGCAGCCGACGTTGTCGTCGTGTGGTCTCGCCACATGTGCAAAAAGTCGCCAAAAACGATCTCGTCGATCGATTCAAACTGGTCCACCACAAGGATGACTGTTGGGACGCACAGCGGCGCCGCCGCGCCGTCCTGCAACATCTAGCGCTCTGTTAGCCATCCCATTCAAAACAACACTCGTATCGGCACGCACGACGGCCTGGCGCAGCGGGTGCAGGTCAGCCCGCTAGCGTGCTGGGCAGCACGTCATTGCAACCACCACGATGGGCGATACGATGGGATGTACAGCATACCTCGGGAGCAGCGACACTTTTGTCGATAGAATGGGTGGTCACGATCTTGCGAAGGATTCGTCGAAGCTTTAGGCGGGCTGCGTCGTGGATTTCCAGCTTGAGCTCGTGCTCGACAACGTTCCGATATTTGTCGACAAGCCACTGATGCAGTTGCATAAGCTTGCGCTCGGTGCCAGTACCCACTCCCACCTAAAGGCCAAGACGCTTCTTTCACGATTCCATGGCGCGCATGGACATGTTACGAGTTTCCGAAGGTACTGCAGTCGATCGGTGGAGTCTTGCAGAAGCCGGTCGAGGCACTCGCAGCTTGCGTCGAACTTGGCCTGGCACTCAGCGATCGCGACGTCTGCGGCACTTTGGAGCTCCAAGTGCAGCATCTCGGTTTGAATCGTGACGTCGTCGGACTGCTGCATGACGGGCTCGACGACATCGTGTACGCGGCGCAAGATGGCTGGACATCCACAGGTCAATGGATTAGAATGTGGTGTTGGATAGTACCTGCAACGGTGTCCCACTTCATGACAGGGACGTCGGAGCTGCGCGCGGCGGGCAATCGATACGACCGCCGCGACGTCAACTGCTTTTTTTGGCGCTGCAACTCGATCTGGAGCCACTGGCCCTCCATCGTCCGGTTTTGGGCTTCAACGAACACCGCGTTCGCCACGTACTCGAGTAGTTGTCGCCCGTTTGTGAACTGGCGCTGAACGCTCACGACAAATGGAAAGCGGTACTTGAGCCGGCGGATCAGCGGTTCGGTCCATAACGCACTGGACGCGGCCCCGGCGTCCGTTCCTGCGATCACGGCGGCGACCGGGAAGGGCTGGAGAGGCAGGAGATGCGGATCCACGGACGAACTCGATCGTTCTACGAATGAATCGAGCACTTGGTCGAAACATGCATGGTTGGCTTTTTGGAGCACCGAGTTGACCGCGGCTTGAGTTTGATCAAATGCACACTGGAACGCAAAGTTCGTCAACGATGGAGACGACGAAGAAGACGGCATTGCCGCGGATGCTGATGCATGCTTTCTTTTCTTCGTTTCCGCTGGGTGCCATGTCATTCCCGTGCTCAGGTCGACATGTTCCATCTCGGCGCTGTCGATGCGGGATGTACAGAGGGGCCAACCGGATGATTAAAAATATCCGGATGACGGCTTTTTGGCATTTTGCATCTTCCTGGCACCATGCCGCGGCCGCGGCGAGGCCATGCTCGCGGCCATCGCTACACGCGGCCAAGGTGCAGATCAATTTATAAGTTGCTTGGAGCTTTAACTCAGCTGTATCTCTGTCAATGCAGGTGGACAGCGGCAAACAAGTTTCAGTATCGACAGCTCCGAATCAGCATCGACAGCTCCGAACCAGCATCGACAGCTCCGAAGGAAGACTGGCCTGCACCATGCATTCTGCCATGCTTTCGTCTGTTCATGTACGCCGGAGATGACGTGTGGGCATGTTCGTCCACGGCGCACAGAGCAGTTGACAAGTGAGCCGGTGGTGGTCCTTGTCGAATCGAGTTTGAGGGCGGGTTACCGTGCGAACTGGACGAACTCAACCTGGTCGAAACGAGACAGCGTCGATGGGTACTGTGGCAGTTGGAAAGGTGCTGTGCAGACAGGAAGTCTCCAATCTCTCACTCTCGCCTTGGCATGCGGCGAGTGCTAGAGGTTGGTCGCACCGACGAATCGTGCGGCGTCGCCCTCCGTGGCATGCTTCATCGACGACGTCACCATTAGGCTCCATTTGTTCCAACCAAGCGCTTGCAACGGGCTGCACCACGTGATGTAGCCTGTACTGATGCTCCAAGCCTCCGCGAAACACTGAGCTCACCGACGCAGGTCCTAAGTGTCATCTCAACTTGTACACAACAATCGCAACTGCCGAGCTGCTGCTGAATACGTCTCTGGTTCCCGCGCCATGTTGCGACGCCAACGGCTACGTCCTCGTCCAGCTATGCAGCACCCTGCCCTCCCTGGAACGTGCCGTTCGAGTCTTCCAACATACATGGGTCCTCCTCGTACATGATCGCATTGTACGGAGTGAATGTACCCTGGTCATAGTTTAATGTAGTGGACTCAATGGATCCATCGTACTACTCGTACATCCGTACAACAAAATCTCAACGTGCCGAACCATGCCAAGCCGCCGCGTCGCCGGCGGCGCCGTCGCAGGTACTCCACTGCATGCTGTCGAAGCAAGAAGCAGGTTGGGCTGATCTTCATTGGATGCGCCGTAGGAGTACTCGTAGTTGTCTACGTTGGACCGTTTGTATATCACGCCATGGTCCGGGCGTGTCTGTTCCTAGCATGTGTCGCAGCAATCGCGGCCCTGTCCAACCCCACCGACGCGTCGTTCGCCGACTGGCTTGCCACAGCGCACACTCCAAACACATCCACGGCTGAATCGAAAGCATTACTATCGTGGATGCGCTCGGCGATCGCGTCGTGGACATGGACAGCGGAAGATGCTGCGTCGTGGGTTCGCCACAACATGGTCCTCTTCACGCTGGTTCATGTTTCGTCCATGGAGCGGTACGCCCTGGGGTGCTTTGGCGTATGGATATGGTGCGATTCGTCTTATGCGCTTTCGTGGTTTGCCCGGCAGTACGGCCCGACCATCGTGGCACTTACCCACGGCGGGTCGCCGTCTGGTACCCTTCTCCTCTCACGGTCTCCCTGACGTTCCAGGCTATAGGTTTGCATGTCAACGCTTCCACAATGCCCGCCACGGCGCCATCGGATTCAAGCGAGCACGCAGCAAAGGCCAAGGCGCTCCAAGCACAAGGCCAACATGATGCAGCCGCGGACGCGTACTTGGAGGCAGCCGCCGGGGCACGGAATCTGTACGTGTCGGTAAACTACAGGCTGGACGCCGCTCGCTGTCTTGCCAAGTGCATCGACAACCACACATCGATACATCGTGTGGAATCGTTGTTTCGTGGCGCGAGCGAGGTAATTTACCCGATGTGCGTGGCGCGACCTGAACCATTGCAGGAGTATGCTTCGAAAGGAGCGTTCGACGATGCGGGGCAGTGTCTCGTCGAACTGGCGGGATGTTATGCCGGTCAGGTATCTCGCTGCATCACGACCCACAACGTCGAGGTCGCCGACGTGTTGTTGGGTCGGCAATCTGCGTGTTACGTTGAAGCAGCCCGTGTCTTCGAAGCTGGAGACCACGCGGCTGCCGCTGCTTCTGCGAATTTGGCAGCTGCAGCCATCTATGCAACCCAAGGCATGGCACTATGTGATACGATGAATCGTTGGAGAATCCGATGGCTACAAACAGCGTCGGAGCTGTACAAGGCGATGGGGGTTCGCTACCGCCCGAGCTTGATCTCGAAACAAGCCGACATGCTCAGCATTTGCTGCTACGTCGCGTTAGATGACTTGGAACGTGCACGCCGCGCCTATTGCACCTACGCTGAGACCTTGACGTCGTTTCGAGCTCCAGACCACCTCCTGCATGGAATCTTCGAAGCATACGAGAAGTGGAGTCCTGACGTACTCGACACTGCAATCGTCTCCTTCGAAGCGTCGGACGCCGCGCCGATGGTATCTTGGCAGGTGCGCTATGTCGATGACGAACGAACATCGATCGAGGACGAAGTGGGCTCACTCATGACAGTCTGTGCGGTGGCGTAGAAGCAAGCATTGCGGGAGTGGAGAGCAAAACTGGAGACGGTCGACTTGACGTAACCACCAGAACAAGACGTGAACGAATGCAACCGCACGTGCGCTACCAACCTTTTGCAAGGTGTCCGTCACAAGATCGTTCGTGTTCACATGGGCATTGTCCTCCTCGACACCAGCAGTCAAATGGCGATGTAGTCAGCGATGTAGTTCCATGCGTGCATCGTGTACAGTTTGTTTTCCCGCACTGCTAAGCGGCCCACGCGCATGGTAGCCCCTCCATGTGCAACAAACCGCGCCAAGATCGCGCTTTCACAGGATTGAATGCAATCCGGATGTGATTATCCGGACTTGCCCTTCCTTGTGTTTAGGCACCATTCCATGAATGTGGCATTGGTGCGCGCCGTGTGCCGCCCAGTCCGCGTGAATCCCACGGAGAGCTTGGGAGTCTGCGGAGGGCAATGGCAAGAGATCGATGGCGCGGAGAAGGCTACGTGTCTCGCGTTCAATCCGTGGGGCACGCTTCTTAGTGTCGGCGAAAAGGAAGGGCTCGTGATCCTGTGGGACTTTTCATCGATTCCCAACATCATCCGCGAGCTCGGTCCCAAGAAGGTGTCGTCGTCGATCCCAGATATCAAGCAGGCGACGTCCTGCGCGTGGTCTCCAGATGGACGAATCCTTGCTGTCGCGTGTGAGTTGAAAGCCGCGTCAGGGTCGGCGAGGAAGGGAACGCTCCTGCTGTGGGAGGTGGAGACGTCGACGCTACTTGCGGCCGTGGCATGCGAATCCATGGCGACTCATATCGCGTTTGCGCCTCTCTCAATGTTCACAAGCTTCACCCCCATCGACATTTCCACTGCTGCGAGATCCGTTTTGTTGTCGTGTGCGAGCGGCGACCTCCAGACCATCTCATGGACTACCTCCGCCATCGACGCGAGCGCCAACGGCGCAACAACTCTACACTATATCGACCCCAGCAACGCAATGCGCCTGCATTTTCACACAGTCACCATCGACACAGTCCCCATCTTCGCGTCGGTGGGCCAAGGCGACGGCGGTGCGCCTTCCGCTTCGTCGGCTCCGTCGGTTCCATCGACACGGAGCACTGCCCCCGTCGTGATGGCCAAATTTGGATCGGACGTCATCTTTGTGGTTTCCATGAAAGGAAGCATTGCGATGTTGAACCCACACACGTTCGAGGTCTTGGGGGGGTTGTCGCTGCCGTCCGTCGTCATTTCGAGCGTCGATTTGTACGTGGACGCGACGAGTCTCTTAGTGCCGTCGACGAAGGGAGTACATGAGGTGCTATTGCTTCGTCACGCGCCGTGGATGGAGGAAGGCCGGGTGTACACAGCCGGCGCGGCAGTCCGCGCGCCATGGATCATGGCTAGCAAGAGTCCCGACCGCCAGTTTGTGCTCGGGATTCCCCAGCCCCGTGGTCTTTTTGTCGGGGAGAAAGGCATGTTCATGTGGCGATGCCGGTCCAAAGACCCAACTGACGACGACGACCGCAATGAAGGCAACATGTACCACGACCATCGCTTCGCCGGCGAGTTGGTCGCCGTGGCTTGGCACCCAACGAGAGAAAACCTGATTGTCGTGTCGTCTGCCGGATCGGTGCATGTGCTGGAAGTCCCGTACGAGTCGTCGTGGCCGGTGCGTCGACGGCAAGAATCGACGACTTGATGCGTGTCCTGTGTAGGGAGCGATGTACCCGCCGGGGTTTACTCTTATCACGGACAACGTTGTGTACGACGAGCCCGAGGACGAGTTTGACATGGTCGAGCCACGGCCGCCACCCTGTCCAGACGATCCGGCCGCGGCAGTCGATGTGATCTCGATCGACGACGAAGACGGAGCGTGGTTGAAGTACCTTCCCGCGTCCCCCGTGACGACATGGAACCACGAAGCGCCGTCGTTTGACGAGGATGACGTGTCCAGCATCTTTGATTGCATGAAGGCACGACCACCACCGCCGATGGCGACGGCGCCGTCGACCAAGTCCAAGAAACGCAAGACTGGAGGACGGTGATGACGAATTCGAACGCTGCGGCCTCGATGTATTCCTAACGAGCGAGAAAACTAGTACCAAGCTCGACCATCCCATGCTTCCCCAGGATGTTTCAGGGATCCCGCGTGGAAGCTCATCCGGCGGGCAGCTTGGGCCTCGATCGCGTGATCATGGTGGGAAGGGTCTTGGGTGTCGACGGCGAGTTGGTCAGAATCGGCGCGTCGACCTTGGCTTTGGACTTTCGGCGAATGTGGAAAGTCTTGGACGGGACGAGGAGCCCGAGCGCGCGGTCCATGCGGCGCAGCGCTTTTTCAATCGACCCTGCGCCGTCGGCAACGTCCAGCTCGGACTGGAGGCCCGACTCGTCGAGCATGACGTCTCGTTCGGACGCTGTCATGCGGCGGTGGAGAAATGCATTCCGGACAGACGGTGGCCGACGCGGCGACACCGCGTCGGCGGCGGCGGTCGAAGTCAGTGTTCGGGGGTCGACATCGACCGTGTCGCCATGCGCATTTTGTTTGCACACGAGCGAATCGCTCATGTGGCCGGGGAGACCGCACCGCGGGCACGGAATCGGCCCCTTTCGTTGCATTCCTGGCGTCAGCCTGCAGCCGAAGCGCCATCACTCAATAGTCGCATGCGATCGACGTTTCCATACCTGTAGTCGACGCGCTTGTTGTAATGGTTGAGCGCAGTGAAGCGCCGCAGCTTGTACCAAGTGCGCTGCCGTGTGAAGTACTGGACAAACACGTCCAGGACGGGCATCCCGCCCTTGACCACCGCAAACAGCGCGTACGTTGGCAAAATGTACACGGACGCGTCGACGGCGGCGACGCAGTAGTTGTGGAACCCCGTTTGATTCAAGCACACTTCGGCTAGACCGGTGCAGTCGTACGCTTTGAGGATTTGGAGCTCCACCCGCCGCGTGACTACCTACACGGCCGAGGAAAACGAGCGTGAGGCCATGGATCGGGCATTACGCGATGTGGACTCAGCGACAAGGGGGATGCGTTGTTACCTCGCTCTCGCCGTCAGTGGTAATCACAACGTCCTCGACCGTGTACACGCAGAGCTCCCCCGACAAAACAAAGTAAATGGACGGCGGTTGGCCCGCGGTGTAGAGGTATTCGTTCTTGGTCACGTGGAGGATCGTGAGGTGGGACGCAAGGAATTCGATCGATGCATGGGGCAGCGACCGAAGGAGGAAGACTTGTTCGAGGAAGGTGGAACCAACGCGGCTGGCAGTGGATGCCACCGACAACATGCCACTCGTGGGGGACATGGCACCCGTCGAAGATCGCGCGCTTGTCGTAGAGATGGAAGAGCAGAGGGCGACTTTGTCGCGGGGGTAGGCTGGAAGGACGAGAAGGTGCGTCGGGTGTAACGTCGAGACGCCGATGCGATTCCGCTCGACACACCCGTCCGCGCGAAGGGAAATGTAATGGTGCGGGAACTGAAAGTAAATGGATTCGAGCCCAAACACGTCGCCAGAGCGAAGCGTGCGCCACGTAAGGTCGTCCCCGTTGGATGATGTCGCGTCCGTGGCGGCAACGTCGGAGGCTGGTTGACGTGGCAATGCCGTTTGCGCGGAGAACGAGGCTGCATTTGCAATGTTGAAGCGGTGGCGGCGGATGATCTCAGTGCACTGTCCCGACATCACGATGAACACAGAGCCCGTGGGCGTCTCGTCCTGCCGCACGACGTAGTCGGTGGCGGTGCGCGACAGCACCGACATGGAGAAGATGAGGTCGCGGAAGCACCGTGCGTTCCCGTGGCTAAGGCTCAAAAGGGTCATGTATGCCGCATTGTACGTTTGAAGGAGCCAATCCTGGAGGTCTTCGTTCTCGGCAACACTTCGCGTACGCGACTTGAGGAGGCGGAAGAAATGATGGTGTATGGCGGCGGCGGCGCGCTCGTCCTCGTTGTCGTCGTCATGTTCGTTCACCGACACGTTCAAGAGACCGTGAGTCTCGACGGGATTGCCCTGGCGAATTATATCGCCTTGAGATGCTGCCGAGTGAGTGAACAGCGCAGGCGACGGTGCATATTGCAGGTTGTGGTGATGCAATGCTAGTTTCTTTGACTTCGGGCTCGTTGACCTTGAGAACGTGAGCTCGGGCGGAGTCGGTGTCGCAAGGAGAGTATGTGTAGCGAGACTCAAACTTGTCGACGAGGGACCCATGATCCCAGCGGCACCGCTCCGCCGCATGACGAGCGAGTGAGCGCCACGACGCAACCAGCCTGTGGAACCAGCCTGTAGAGCGATGAAACGGTCTCCATGAAACCTGAAATAGTGTGGATTCAATCGAGTTCACTTTAATTAGTGTGGAAAAGCTCACATTATTTCGTTACCGATCGTTTCACGAAAACCCTGGAATTAGTGTTTCACATCCAAATGGAGTTTGTTCTTTCCAATCACAACATCTGAACCGAATGCAGGCTGTGCGCGACATGGTGCCACGGCGCGACTTGCCGCGGGCCGAGGGTGGACGGTGGGTGATCTGCACCACAGACAATGAATGCCTTTGTGTTGCGCCAGTACGTTTTGATGTCGTCTGTTCCATAGTCGTCAGGTTCGAGCATGGCGCGACCGTCGACGAGTGGCGAGGTACCGTGGAGAAGGGCGTGGTGCGCGACAAGACCCGTCATGAAGTTCACGAGTCGACTGGCTGCATGCGCGTTGAGTTCAACGGATGTAACAAGGGTATTGATCAAGTCCAAGAGGATATCGCTCTGGAGGTTGACCCGATTGCGATGGTCGCGTTGTTGGGGGTCTTGAACGAGGCCATGGAGCTGGTCGAGTATTTCCTGCAACAAGGACGGGTCAACCTCGCCACGGTGACGCAATATAGATAGGGACCAACCTCAATCACGCTCGTGAGCATGTCTGCGAGGGCCGTCGCGAGGGCCGCACTGCCGCCAAACAGGACGTCGTTTGCAGGCACTATACCATCGACGGTGATGAGTCGTCGTTTACACAGAGTTGGAAGCGATGGCGACATGGGCACTCCATTAAGACCAACTTTTGAACGGGACAAACGTCAAGGCATCCACAGGTCGCCCTGGTTAGTTTCCAGGAACCATTCGATGCCGCGACGCCGTCTCGTTAGCATTTGCCCGACCACGACACAACGGAGCACACCATTCGATGACGACCACAGCGGTGCGTACCATGACCGATTGCGTACGGGAGCTCTTGGTCGGGCACCCACGCAGCCAGGAACGGGACCAAGTGCACGAGCATGCGCGTGTGGTTGGCCAGGGTCGGCAGCCACGGGAACTTGGACATGGCGTTTCGAAACCCATTGACAAAGTAGAGCGGATCCCCCGTGGATGGCACGACAACGAGAAGCGAGAGAAGGTCGGTCATTGCGTGCATCGCGTGCTGCTCGTACACGTCGACCGCCAGTGCGTCCTGGTCAGAGTCGGCTTGTGCTGCGGCCTTGGCCGACGGAAGCTCCGTCATGAGCACGATCGCTGCCTTCACAAACGCGTCCATTTGCGGCAGACACTGGCTGGCCAGCGCTATCTACGCACAGCATAGGAAGGCCTCGGCCACGTATCAAGACCCTTCAACTCAGCACACGAACACCATCGATCGACAACTTGCGAGCCATACCGTCCACGGCAGAACACTCTGCATGCATGTGCGCATTCGATACGTTGTGGTACCTTGGCACACAGCGTCATGAGCTTGAGTTTTTCAATGCCGTCCACGAGCGACGGGATCGTGATATGGCAGTACGCCAGACAGCCCTTGACAAACGATCGCCGCATCTACATGAGCATGAATGACGGCCTCGGCATGGCGCCCGCCGCATCACGATGCCTCAATACCGAAGAAAGACGTACATGGCAGTCAACGAGGACGCTCAGCCACAGCACGCGCCGCACGAGGCATGCTTTCACGCGGTCCAGTTTGTAAAACACCCGGCGGCACTCGACGTACATGTTCAAGAGGCCATCGCCTTCGTGGGGCACACCGCTCATGTCGAGGCAATTCACAAACGTGCAGATCGCTTGCGACGCTTCGTGGATTTCCAGCGAAGTGCTCAAACTGTCGAGGGCATCGTGGACGCGTGTGCAAATGCTGAGCAAAATGTGGACGATCGATGCATGTGGACCTTCCACGGCGAGGCGGAGCCCCTTGTCGCGGCCTCGGACAAACGCTGTCAAGAGTCGCTTGCTCAGCGTGATGTTGGTGGAGTGCTGGAACATCCCGAGAAGCGTCTACGACGTGGGTCCGTGATGGCACGCATGCCATGTGACGCGCAACTCGTACGAGGAACTCGGAGGACGGGACAATGGTGGTAAAGTAGTGCGTCTGGCGGCGAGCTTCCATGATGATCACCTCCATGATGTCCTCGAGTGCTTGGTACATGGCCGCGTCCATCGCTTCCGACGCATTGAGATGGCGCACGACGTCCTTGAGAAGGATTACAACTTCGCGACTCTACAGCGTGTACACATCAGTGGAGAATTCCATAGTTGGCCGGGCGCAAAACACACACTCGACTGGGCGCACCGCCCGTGACGCCATGAACACGTGGAGTCCATGCGAACGAAGACCCAGCGCCACGTTGCATGCATACCGAATAATGCGTAACGAGGAGCGCGACAAAGGCAGCGGCGCATCGGAGGTACGCGTGAATGTCGAGCAATCGCGTAATGGTGCCCCACACTTCGTTCAAAAACACGAGCTTTTCATGGGCCGGCGGCGGCGCTTCGACCAGCTTGAGCGAGAGGCAGCGAAAGAGCTCTTCCTAACCAACCGATCGCAGTCATGCCTCCCATCCAGACACATGATCGTCCCGAACGGCTCTTCATCGAGACAAACGTCGCCAACACACACGGCAGACGCACCTTGTGGTTGGTTTGACGAATCAGTTGCACCAATTCCATCGTGTGCGGCGCGAGCAACTTGCCGGGAAACGACGTCACGATTTGTTCCAGCACCATGCTGTTCTCGGCGAATTGCTTGTACTGGTGCAGCAACGCGTCCACGTGCACCTACAACGATTCGAGTCGAAGACCGAAACGAGGTCGGGGGTGTAGAGACCTCTGTCGCCGCCAGCGCGATGCTCTTCATGAGCCAGTGGACGCCGGGGGCATGGATCGCATGCAGCTCCGACTCGGTCGACTCGGTGTCGGTGTAAAACCGTACCGCCTACAATTATTTGTGTTTCGATCCATACAACGTTTCGTGGGACACAAAACACAGGCACATGCGGACCATGCTCGCTCCATCCGACTCAACTCGATCCTATCTCGAGCGCCGCCTTACCTTGTCCATCCCGAATCGGTGCATGATGCGCATGTAGTCCTGCATGCTCTGCAGCATCACGTTCGACGCGTGGTGACCGACCAGGACGCGGCTGCTCGCCAGCGCCAAGTACGTCCGCGCGTACAGCGCGACGGTCACGTCCCCGACGCCTCTATCACGCCATCCGCACATTCAATGCCACCACACATGCATTCAGTCCACATGCGGTGTACTTGATCATGTTGGACAACCGCGCGACAATGTGGGGGAATTCGCCGTCGCACAGGAATCGATAGCATCGCAGGAGCGCGATTTCAGTGTATCTGACATGAACACGTGTGCATGGGTGATAAACCAACTGCGGTCGACGTACATCCGAGGCAAGAGCTCTCGAATGCAAGCGGTTTTGTAAAACCAGTTGCGGCACGTCTCCTTGGCCTCGATGTCGACATCGCCCGACGTGAACCCATCTACACGATCGAGATCAGTCTTGCACTCCAACGCGAGTCGTCGCGCGTCCCCGAGGGCAGCATAAATCCGAGAGCTGTACAATACGTACGAGGCAGCGCATGGTGCTCTTCCGCCTTGGCCTTGATACGGTTGAACACGTGCGCCCCGAAACAATCCAATACGTCGCACACGAGCACAAACATGCACGGGTAAAACTTGGGAAAGGTCGTGTCTCCCAACAGCTTGATGCACTACATCGGACAACAGGTATTGCCAATGACAACAACTTCGACGAGCCCACCTTGATCGTGATGCGCAGCGCCAGAACCTTCTGGTCGTCGTGCCACGCCTCGAGGAAGTCCTGCTGCAGCGCCTTGATGCGGCTGATGTACTCGCTCTGGGACACTTGGACGGTGGTGGGTTCGTCGACAACGTCCTTGCTGTCGAGCTGCTCAAGACGCGCGCGTGCCCGCTTGATGACACAAGTGCTGCTCGCGGTGTCGGCATCCGTGTACACAACTTTCTTCTTCACGTCGCTATCCGTGGCATCGTCGTGAGCATCGATCGTGATGTGGAACCGCTCGGCGGCAAACGTTTGAAAGAGCAGGTCTTTCTGGATAGTCCATTCGTCCAAGAATTCGTTCGTCGGGTCGAGCGGCGGCAACGTCACGGGTTTGCTGGCGGGGCTTTGTGGAGACGTCCAGGCTGGAGAGGAAGCCTTTTGGGTGTTGTCCGCATCCAAGTTTGCCATGAGCGCACTGAGGGGGTCTAATTCACCCGCTTCCAAAGCGACCACGTCGTTCGAAGATACACGAGAAGTTGAGTACTGCACAATCGTCTTTGGCGGAACGGGGATCGGTTGCGCCGCTCGTGGAGCTGCAATTTTGGCTCCGTCGTCGCCCGGTGGGCGGGGCAACACCAACGGGTCGTATTCCACCACGGACACATCACATTCTTGGATCGATCTGGAAACGGACAGTGTGATCTTCTTCACTCCAAGCTGCCATGATCCATCGCAACCGCCTTTCACGTGCGAGGGTTCACTCGCGCCCGTCATGGGATTCGCAACAACCGTTTGCATGCGATCCTTTATGTCACGAGAACAGGATATGGCGTTTTTCAGCCAATCAAACGGGACTTTGGAACATTTCCACCAATCAAATCACACTGTTTTCGGTGCTAGGCCTAGGCGGAGTCGTTGTGATGAACACGCTGCGGCGTCTAAGTCCTAGTCGCCCAGCATCGAAGGACGTCCATCAGCACAGACATGTCAGCTGCGACGCCATCGTGCCTGCATCACATTGTGTGCGGGGTTGCGGGTTAAGGTCGTCCGACCGCATTCCTCACCGTCATTCAATAAAGAGGACAACATTTGGCAGATCTTGGAACACAGTCGAAGACGAGTTCCGCCCACGCGTCATTCTAGAACACGATGCATCATCGCGACATTGTGTTTGGCTCGAGGGAATACGAGATGGCCCTTGCTCTTCGAGAGGACGTCCTCCGCAAGCCGCTGGGGCTGCAGCTCGATCGAAGTGAAGTGGTCGATGAGGCAACGGATATTCACTTGGGCATGTTCTCTGGCGACGAATTGGTCGCGTATTGCATGCTTCGACCTGCGCATCCATTGGCATGGATGAAGCAAGTGGTCGTCAAACCTGCCATGCAACGCCATGGCATCGGTCGGGTTTTGTGCAATGCGTTCAAAGCGCGAGCGATCAAGGAAGGCTTTCAAGCCATCCATTTGCATGCGAGGGATGCGGCTGTCCCCTTCTACCTCAAGCTCGAGTTCACGGCTGTCGGCAACGAAACGTTCACCGAGTTCGGGGAAACCCATTGGCATATGCATATGCCAATCGTTCAAAACCCGTAGCGTCGTCGGTAAACATGGTAC
>NW_008580177.1:245487-247435 GCF_000520115.1 Aphanomyces invadans | reverse complement strand
CATTTTACCACTTTATGGAGATTTTCCTCATTTTATGCCATATGGTATCCAGAGGAGCCCTAAGAGGTCTTAACTTTTTCATATGCTTCAAAGTACGTTTGTATTTTCACAATCGTTTTCGCGCCAAAAAGGAATGAACTTGGAGCCCAACCAAAGGTAGTCCACAACTGGACCTTTTGTCGCCTTGTTAGTCGAGCGGTAATTTCTTTTGGTTGTTTATTTTTTACTTTTGGAACATCTATGTGGTTTCATGGTTATACTGGTAGTTCTTTTTTAATAATAACCGGTTTAATTATAATTTTATTTATAATGTATACTTGGTTAAGAGATGTACTACCTCCGCCCAATATTAAGTGTTCGTATTTGCAAAATGAAATTTCCAAGAAAGAATGATCGTTTTTGTATAGTATAATCAAGTCATTACTAGTCCGACCATCGAGCGAGGCCCAAAGCATCGACATTGTCTTCCTCGACTTCTGTGCTGTAATCTACAGTCGTTTCTTCAATTTGAGTACACAGGGCACCCATCACTATACTCTCTTGAGTCTCCCTAGCTAGTAGCTTCTCCAAAACCAGAATAATCAACTGTAACAATGCACAGCCAAAGCTCCAAGCACTCATATCACAAGGCACTACTTCTGGTAGCCTTCCATGCGCATAGAGTGCATCCTTTTTCATATGGGGGATCTTGAAGCCATTCCCACCTTTGTCCAGAAGCACCTCCTGGAGGCATCGTTGCAGAGTCAGGAAGTTTTTGTTCAACGTAGTCATTTTGACATTCGCCCACGCTGCCTCCGTCGCCGCCACAATTTCTTCGACAGTGCTTGAATACTTTTCCGCTTGAAGTGCTTGAATTGCTCGAAAAAATCCCAGATCGAGGACGTTCATGTCCGGGGAGTTCGGAGGCTGGAACACAACCTGCATATCCCAACCGTCGGCTTTACACGCAGCAATAACATCAGCGTCGAGTGGAGGCACATGTGGTCGGGCATTGTCCTGCTGTATTTTCACGGACCTTGACTCTGCGACGGGCCACTTGGCTCGAATGGCAGGTATGACATGTTGGATCAGCATTGCCTTGTACGTGTCGCGGGTCACAGGTATGGTCTTCATGTCAGGGGTGCCAGCATCTCGTCGAACACTGCGTCGCTGGGCGGGAACAACCTCGGTGAAGTGCCAAGTGCCCACCTTGCCATTGAACCATTCCTTCTTAGTGTCGTCCCAACGCGGTCGGGCCACAGCGGACAGAAACATGACCTTCAATAGATGTCGTTTCGACTTGCATGACCTTTGCTTGATCTTCTCGCCTGGAGGGCTGTACAGTTCGCTTCATGCGAGTCATAAAAATCCATTTTTCGTCAACGTGGACCGTATCGAGCATGGAGTCGAAGAACTTCGCGCCGTCGATGTCCTTGACATGGTTCATGGCCCACTGGAGCCTGCACACTTTGTACGACTCGGTGAGAATCGGCTTCAGAACAGTTGAGTACTTGGCAATGACATCGCTCTTGAAGTAACAATGGAACGTAGACTTCGGAATTCCCAAAGCATGCGCGAGCGACCGAAAGCAATACCGGCGGGATTGTGGGAAGACTTGAATCCGTTCTGGTAGGTTTGTGTGTGCACGCTTGCGACCACTGCTGCCTTTCTTGCGTTGATGGACACTTTGACAAATCGTCTTGTTACCAGTTAGGTCTACACCTGCACGCCGCCAAATCCTCCGGACCGTGTTTGGGGTGCAATTGAACAGTGCTCCAATCTCGTCGGCGACGCCCTTGGGGATCTTGCCTTTCGGCGTGCACCTTGTCAGCACATGCTGAACTAAGTTGTTGCACTCGCGGTCGGTTAGGTTCTTCTTGCGCTGACCCTTGCGCATTGGGAAATGGCTGGACCGAGTGACGTAGGTTTGCATCCCGTTGCGCGCGATGTCTTGGCGCCAAAGTTATTC
>NW_008580177.1:231429-232531 GCF_000520115.1 Aphanomyces invadans | reverse complement strand
CGAGGTCTGCCATGTCCGACGACGGCCTACACGCAATTTTGTTCTTCACAATGCCCCAAACAACCTCGATAGGCTGGAGCTCTGGATGGCAAGGAGGTGTGAACAACAAAGTATAACCATGTGATGTAGCAATGACCTGAGATGCATATGACGGATGCTCCCGATTGGCAACGACATTGCTCACTGTAGACTTCGCGAATCCGAGGACACGCTGTCTCGAACGCGGGCGTGCTTTCCAGGAAGGTTCATTGCCTTGTGTTCCACGAAGTATTGATGACACTTAACTACAAGCCCCTTTTCTGCTGGTGATAACACGTGTCTTTTTTCCATTGCGTTGGTTCCAGGCATGCTAAATTGAAGCTGAAGAGTGCTAAATGTAGAGAAAAGCAGAGGCTATCTGCCAGTGATTTGGTGTAGCCAATAGCGTTTGCCGTCATATTTATATTACACACAGAATATCTCGTGCCCGCTCCCAATTGGCCCCTACAATAGTAGTTAGAGAAGCTGTTTATGAAGGTCAACATACATATAAAGAACAATTAGGTTTCAGACATGGTATGCTTCTATTTATTTTAAGTGAAGTAATGTCTTTTTTGGGCTTTTTTCATTCAGCACTCGTAGATACATTTTGTAGACGGCGTGATGCTGTTGTGGAATGGTATAGCGTCCTGAGGGTATATCGAACACGAGCATTGAATCCCGCCGGCAATTGAATGGTGTATATATACCAGTCTGATTGGGAACTACTGTATTGCAGACGAACATTCACAGTCATACAAAATCATAGTATAATGAATCTGTATTTAAAAAGATTAAGCTGCTATGATGTTTACAAGATCATACACTTCTTCGAGGCGGCTCTCGTCTTCAATACGCTGATCAAAAAGTTCCAAGTTGAGCATGTCGTCATTCTTGACTTTGCTTTGAGGAATCTTGTAGTTGAAGTCTCTAGCCACTGCTGCAATCGCAACTCGCGAGAGCTTGCCGTTCACACTCTTTAAAATGAGATCTTCATATAACGCCCCTCGCTGGTCAAATTTGACTTGGATTTTGTATGGGAACTTTGCATTGACCTTTCTTTGGCAGTTGTGCAAATAAAATT